>NC_084593.1:45809328-45831828 GCF_033807715.1 Cololabis saira | reverse complement strand
GTAATTCAGGGTTGATTATTTTATAAATCTATTCTTTATATTCTGATGTAAATCAGGGACTATAATGACACTAGTCAGTTTATGTGTAGTGATTAGTCTGTTTTAGATTGGGCGGAGTGATACGCCACAGTACGGCACTAGGTGCTGTGTTGATGTTCTAAAATCCTACACTGTTGAGGGACATTAAAGTACACTGGAACTCAGCAGAAGTTTCCCCGTGTTTATCCTACTCACGACCCCAAAAAGGTTTAATTTAATAAGGTAAGGCTTAACTCTACACCAGCCTTACATAAGTAAAAGTTCAGAGCTCAAAACCCTGCAAGAGTCCCGTGATCGGTACCAAAACGGTACTAGTTTCTTCTGAGCGGAGGAAGATTTTGGTCCGCGGGTCGAGGCCGG
The DNA here is from genome assembly GCF_033807715.1 of Cololabis saira. Taxonomy (NCBI): domain Eukaryota; kingdom Metazoa; phylum Chordata; class Actinopteri; order Beloniformes; family Belonidae; genus Cololabis; species Cololabis saira. Next base: position 45,831,429 of record NC_084593.1, on the reverse strand, counting down.
TCGGCACCAATACACTTACTAGTTACTAATCCACACAATAGATTAATATTAATAACCCAATATCGCGATACAGTTTGTCACCTCCTAGACACATATTGTGACGTTTTTTTATCGTGAAATTTCGTGGAACGATATATTGTTACACCCCTAGTTAGTACGGTGGCTGAGACCTGCCTTTGCTGAAAATTAAAGAAACGCTGCAAATAAAAAGAAAAGCTGCTGCAAATAAAATAAACGCTGCAAATAAAATAAACACTGCAAATAAAATAAACGCTTTGCTGAAAATTAAAGAAACGCTGCAAATAAAAAGAAACGCCGCTGCAAATAAAATAAACGCCTTGCAAATAAAATAAACGCTGCAAATTTTGCAGCCGCCTTTCTTTTTATTTGCAGCGTTTATTTTATTTGCTAAGCATCAGCAATGGCGGGTCTCGGCCACCGTAAGTTAGGCATACAATAAAGACTAAAGACTAGGGATGGTAGCCGCAATCGTACGCTATTGGTCAATTGTAACTGAAACAAAGGGGAGCGATGGATTAGAAGTTTCAGACTTGGGTGATGAGGACTGATTAGAAACAGTCCGACCCTGAGCTGACACCACTGTTAGAGCCACCATGTGCACCCAATGTCACGGCTCAAAGACAGAGAACCCAAATGCACGACACCAAACAGAATCAGAGTCCAAGAGGCTTTAATCAGGGTCAAAGGCAGGCAGGGGTCAAAACCGGGTAGTCAGGCAGATCAGGCAAACAATCCAATGGGGCAGGCAAAAATCCAAAAACCGGAATCAGGCAGGGTCGCAGACAGACAGGCAGGCAGAAAACTGATCAGAAATCGGGAACGCTGGAAAGTGAGGCACAAACACTCGACAATCTGGCACACTAGAAGGTGGAAATGGGCCGGTATATGAGGGGAACTGCTGATGAGGGAAACCAGGTGTGGAGCTGAGCTGGGGAAGCACAGGTGAAGGGAATGAGTGGATTTCTGGCTGATGAGGGTGGCAGGGTCTGGAATGACAGGAGAGTGAGTTAACAAGTAAAAAACATATCCAACTGAGAAACCATGACAGAACCTCCCCCTCAAGGGACGGCTCCCGACGTCCCACCAGGCTGGTCAGGATGAGCACGGCGGAAGTCCCGGATGAGAGAGGGATCCAAGATCCTCTGTGTAGGAACCCAGCAGCGCTCCTCAGGGCGTCGGTCTGGGGGCTTGGCAGGCTCGTCAGGGGGTCGGTCTGGGGGCTTGGCAGGCTGGTCCGGGGGTCGGTCTGGGGGCTTGGCAGGCTGGTCAGAGGGTCGGTCTGGGACTGCGGCAGGCTGGTCAGAGGGTCGGTCTGGGACTGCGGCAGGCTGGTCAGAGGGTCGGTCTGGGACTGCGGCAGGCTGGTCAGAGGGTCGGTCTGGGACTGCGGCAGGCTGGTCAGAGGGTCGGTCTGGGACTGCGGCAGGCTGGTCAGGGGGTCGGTCTGGGACTGCGGCAGGCTGGTCAGGGGGTCGGTCTGGGACTGCGGCAGGCTGGTCAGAGGGTCGGTCTGGGACTGCGGCAGGCTGGTCAGAGGGTCGGTCTGGGACTGCGGCAGGCTGGTCAGAGGGTCGGTCTGGGACTGCGGCAGGCTGGTCAGGGGGTCGGTCTGGGACTGCGGCAGGCTGGTCAGGGGGTCGGTCTGGGACTGCGGCAGGCTGGTCAGAGGGTCGGTCTGGGACTGCGGCAGGCTGGTCAGAGGGTCGGTCTGGGACTGCGGCAGGCTGGTCAGAGGGTCGGTCTGGGACTGCGGCAGGCTGGTCAGAGGGTCGGTCTGGGACTGCGGCAGGCTGGTCAGAGGGTCGGTCTGGGACTGCGGCAGGCTGGTCAGAGGGTCGGTCTGGGACTGCGGCAGGCTGGTCAGAGGGTCGGTCTGGGACTGCGGCAGGCTGGTCAGGGGGTCGGTCTGGGACTGCGGCAGGCTGGTCAGGGGGTCGGTCTGGGACTGCGGCAGATCCATCCAGGATCGCCTCAGGAAGGGGAACAGAGACTGGCGGGACCTCCACAGGAACCGAGGGCTGCGGGACCACCTCAGGGACCGGAGTCGGGGCAGACAGGAGGCGGGGAGCCGGAACAGGAGCAGACGGGATGCGGGGAGCCGGAACAGGAGCCGGAGCAGGAGCTGGAGCTGGAGCAAGCTGGGGCTGGGGCTGACGCCTTCGTCGTTGCCTCCCCTGAGCCTGCAGGCTCCTGGGCCCACCCAGAGCCAGGCGTGTTCCCCAGAAAGGGGGAAGGGACTGGGGGGGGTCTGGGACCACCTCGGGAACAGCAACAGGCCGGAACTGGGGGCATGTCCCCGTCCCCTTCACCGTACGGTGGTAGAACGCCACTTGGTCCCCATAAAAAAAATCGCACAAATCCTCTTCCTTAAGTGGTAGGTCCATGTTGGCTGGGTTCAGTCTTTGGCCAGATTGTACTGTCACGGCTCAAAGACAGAGAACCCAAATGCACGACACCAAACAGAATCAGAGTCCAAGAGGCTTTAATCAGGGTCAAAGGCAGGCAGGGGTCAAAACCGGGTAGTCAGACAGATCAGGCAAACAATCCAATGGGGCAGGCAAAAATCCAAAAACCGGAATCAGGCAGGGTCGCAGACAGACAGGCAGGCAGAAAACTGATCAGAAATCGGGAACGCTGGAAAGTGAGGCACAAACACTCGACAATCTGGTAAACTAGAAGGTGGAAATGGGCCGGTATATGAGGGGAACTGCTGATGAGGGAAACCAGGTGTGGAGCTGAGCTGGGGAAGCACAGGTGAAGGGAATGAGTGGATTTCTGGCTGATGAGGGTGGCAGGGTCTGGAATGACAGGAGAGTGAGTTAACAAGTAAAAAACATATCCAACTGAGAAACCATGACACCCAAGGTGGGGAGGGTTTCTACACACGCTTTAGTTTGCAAATATAAACTGATTCTGTATCCTGGTCTGAAACTACTATCATAAATAAAGAATTCCAGCCAACGGCATTCCTGTCAACAGTCAACCAGCGGCTGCTGAAGCGGATCGGCTGATGTCCAGCTCAGCGCTGACATCACTACAATAAAAAGATCCATAACTGCAGCTATTATTATTATTATTATTACCGTTGTTATTTTTATTATTATTATTATTATTATTATTATTATTATTATTATTATTATTATTAGTATTATTATTATTATTATCGTTATTATTATTATTATAATTATAATTATAATAATAATAATAATAATTATTATTATTATTATTATAAAAACACAAACAGAACGTAAATGATTACAATAATAATAATAGTAAAAAATAAAGTAATAATAATAATAATACTATGAAGCACACACACACACACCGTCTTCTGTGTGTGGTCTTGTCTTGTGTTTTATATGTGTTAAAATTTTTTTTTTTTTTTTAATTGTATTAGTTTGCACACAATAAAAGTAACACTTACAATCAAAATAGTAGAACAAATGTGACAGGAGAGGTCAAAAAGCCAACAGGCTTATGCAGCGGAGCTCCCCTCCATTTAGGAAATAAAACAGTAATTACAAAAAAAAACAAAACAAAAAAACACAACAAAACTATAAACAAAAAACAAAGAAGTTTAAACTACATAATTACAGATCATCAACACACACACACACACACACACACACACACACACACACACACACACACACACACACACACACACACACACACACACACACACACACACACACACACAGCCACACAAAAAAAACAACCTAAAAACTGACGGAGAAAAAACAAAAAACAAACAAAACAAAAAGAAGAAAAACAACAACAACAACAAATAATATGTTTTAAGGAGTGTGCAGGTGCCCTGAACATATTTAATATACTTTGAAACTTAATTTCCACTTCACACGTGACTTATAATACATTTAAAATCAGAAATTTGTCAATATCACTCCCCCCACCCTGCACATGCACACACGCAGATGTGCACAGACAAAATGTGAAGAAGAAGATGAAGTGTTAACACAAATGAATCCACTTCAAGAACTGATTTCTGTCCTAACGATGACATTATATCTGACAGTCTCTGAGACGGCTATGGGATACAAAGCTGGCAGTTTTAAACTAATATAAAGGTGTTTTGTGGAAACGCTATAGCCGAAAGTTACCAGGAGATCAGTCACTAATGAATATGGTCACAAATGATTATTTAGCATGTATTATACTTCATATATTTTCTTACAAAATTGTCAAAATCAAAAGCAGCCCAATTAGCTATTAGCAGCTCCTGTTTTGTCTCTATTTTTAGTGACAGGCCCGGTAGGATCCAGTGATCTAACAAACAACCACCACACGCCAGCTAGTGATGGCAGTTCACTACATCTGCCATTTATCAACTCCCATTAAAGCGGCACTATGTAACTTTTCCACCTTAATATAATATTTCCAGAGTCATTGTGATGGTACATCAACTTCCAACAGGTTTAATGAACCTCTGTCATGGTCTGAGGGGTCTGTATCGCCTTCACTGGCACTATGTAACTTTGAGGAGCATGGTAGGAACCCTGCCACACTAAAAAACTACACATTTTTACGGCTTTGACTGCTTTACGGCATACGTCACTTCCCCCTCCTTCCCGATTCGTAGTCGAGACGAAAATGGGCGGGGCTTGGAGCGAGAGCTCAGCAGAAGCTGGTAACCCGTTGCTGCGTTGTGGCTGCAGCAGCTCCACACAACAGACGTGGGGAAAAGATCCTAACTTTTCACCGCTTTCCTGCTCGGAGGCAGAACCACGGAGGCCAATTATCTGAGATAACAAATTCAAAGAGTAAAAGAGTCGTCGGCTCGGTTGGATCGCGGCTGTAACGAGTCCGACCAAACATAACATAACGTTCCTCAGTAAACAAACAAACACGCACACAGACGGGCGTCGGATCAAAACACGGGTTTATTAAACCACAAACAAACACTCACAGACCGGGGTCAGATCATTCAAACGGGTTTTATTCCCCACTTCTCCAGCTAAACGCAGTTGGTGGCCAGCTCTCTGCGGTGCGATTAATTTTGTTGAGAAAAAAATATTAACTATTTGATTTGTAGCTGCAGAGGAAAAAAATAATCTCACGAGGAAAAAAAAATATTGCTCACGCCTCGGAGCCTCTTCAAAGCAGTCAAAAAAAAAGAAAAGAAAAGTAAGAGTAATACAAAACATGTACTGTATGTTGTACTATTATACAAATTTATTGAAACACATGGCGAGTCAAACATTTACCAAAGCAGCTGCCAAACACTCCTAAACAAGGTAGTAAGACGTGGGTTGTGCAGAACTGTGGCAGTAAATCCCTACTAAAGAGTGGAGCTCCGACGAGGAGCTCCATTCTTTAGTAGGGATTTCATATGGATCCAGACCGTTAATAATAATAATTTTCTCCATATACCGCTCCCTGGCTTCCTTGTTTAAGGTATCCCGGTAAATTCCAGTTCCTTTCCAGCAGTTTAACATCTTTTTTTTTGCGTTCCGTCTGTTCACTTGTTGAAACAGAAAAGCGTCCCGTCTTCTCTCAAAACAAATGCACGTGACGGGACAGGAGTTTTCCGGCAGTATGCGCTGGTGCTCATGGGAAACGTAGTGTTCTTTCTGGTAAAGCATTACCGCTTTTGTCCAAAAGATGCCGCCAAACTCAGAAAAGCTGAAAGTTACGTTGTGCTGCTTTAAATGCGAAAAGGTGGCAAAGAAGAATTAAAGCTGCAAGCAGCGATGAATAGGCCCTCCCACCCTTGTGCACGTTCAGGCTGCAGTGGAAGCTTGTATGACTTGCATGTAGATTCTTCAGGCCTGGACATTTAGTGGATGAAACCACCCACGACTCTCTATATCAAACCATTCAAAAGTTATGGCAGAAAGTAGGAACTATCAGCTATTGACCGATCAGACGAAGGGTGAGCGCGCTTTTTGGCGTCTAGCGTTGCCACGGTAACGCTTTTGACTGAGAAAAGTAATGCGCATCATCGCAGGATGGAGACGCACATTTTGATGTATAACACACCTGGGTGCACGTTACGGTTCAGGCCGCATTAACTGCCGAAGGAATGGCATAAATTGCGCCAAAATGACACGTTTAATTCAAAATGGCCGACTTCCTGTTCGGTTTCAGCCATGGCGCCCAGAGACTTTTCTTTAAGTTGCGACATGATACAGGTGTGTAGCGATTTTCGTGCATGTACTGTACGTCAAACCGTATTGTGGGGCTTGAGGCACAAAGTTTTCTAGGGGGCGCTGTTGAGCCGTTAGGCCACGCCCATTAATGCAAACCATGAAATATCACATTTTTTGCCAGGCCTGGCTTGGTGCAAAATTTGGTGACTTTTGGGGCACGTTTAGGGGGGCAAAAAGGCCCTCCTTTCGTCAGAAGAAAGAAAGAAAGAAAGAAAGAAAGAAAGAAAGAAAGAAAGAAAGAAAGAAAGAAAGAAAGAAAGAAAGAAAGAAAGAAAGAAAGAAAGAAAGAAAGAAAGAAAGAAAGAAAGAAAGAAAGAAAGAAAGAAAGTTCCTAAATGTTTTGCTGTTGAGTCGTTCCTGGTAATAGGGACACACTTCAACAACTGAGGCCCTATAAAACTAATAGGTCCCCCACTAAAGGAAATGCATCTACAGTGCTACCGTGATGGTGAAGAAAATCTGATTATTCTCTAAATACATGTGTGAGCATTATTTGCAACTAACATTAAATATGGTTCCATGCAAATCTTGTGTCTGTGATGATTTCTGGTGGGGTTCTGTATCCTGACAAAGATATGTGACATTAAAAGAATATAAGCCATTGTGTACTCCGTCACACACTGCAAAAACTCAAAATCTTAACAAGACTATTTTTCTTATTTCTAGTAAAAATGTCTCATTTTTAGTCAAAACATCTCATTAAACTTAAAACAAGTTAAAACAAGTCATTACCAGAAAAGCAACTTATTATTTGACAATTTTCACCTGTTTCAAGTACATTTTCACTTGAAATAAGTAGAAGAATCTGCCAGTGGAACAAGATTTATCTTCTCATTACAAGCAAAAAAATCTTGTTCCACTGGCAGATTTTTCTACTTATTTCAATTCTATTCAATTCAATTCAATTTTATTTATATAGCGTCTAATACAACAGATGTTGTCTTTAGACGCTTTCCAGAGACCCAGAACATGAACATAAACCCCTGAGCAATTATTACATAAACAATGGCAGGTAAAAACTCCCCTAGTGGGAGAAAAACCTTAAGCCAAACAGTGGCAAGAAAAACTCCCCTTTAGGTGGGAAGCAACCGGGACCAGGACCTGGATCATAAGGGGGGACCCTCCTGCCGAAGGCCAGACTGGGGGGGGGGGGGTCGGGGACGTCAACAGCACACAGCAGGCAGGTGGAAGCAGGGAAGCAGCAATGGGATGACCGGGGGGGTCATCCCATTGCAGCTCCCGAGGCTCCGGCCTGCAAACATGCACAAAAGAGAAAAAAGGGGGGCCAGCACAAGAAACTACAGGAACGATGGACAAAAATGATAGCTATGAGATATTTATAATAAATAAAAATGGAAATGGAGAAGAGAGGAAGGGAAGAGGAGAGGAGAAGAAGGGTGAGATGCACCGCCCAGCGGATCATGTCGGTGCCCCCCTGGAGCATAGGCCTTTAGCAGCATATGTAACACAAAGCTATATTTGAGACTAACTATTATAGTCTTGTTCTATAGCTGCAACTATGACTACTGACTCTAACACACTAGAGTTTACACTAACTAGAGATTTACCAACACCAGCTAGAGGTTTACTAAACACTAACTATAGGCTTTACTAAACAGAAATGTTTTCAGTTTAGTTTTAACGGTGGAGGTGGTGTCAGCCTCCTTAACCCAGATTGGAAGTTTGTTCCAAAGTAATGGTGCCTGATAGCAGAACGCCTGCCCTCCAAATCTACATTTGGATACTCTAGGAACTACGAGTAAACCTGCACCCTGGGAGCGGAGAGCTCTGCCAGGAACATAAGGCACTATCAGGTCTTGCAAATAATGCGGAGCTAAGCCGTTTTGGGCTTTATATGCATAAGTAATAAAATTTTTAATTGGATTCTGAATTTTACCGGTAGCCAATGGAGTGACGCTAACACTGGAGAGACGTGGTCTCTCCTGCTGATTCCTGTCAGTACTCGTGCTGCTGCATCTTGGATCAGCTGGAGCCCATTCAGCTTTACTTTACACAGTTACACAGCACTGGAAGCAACAGCTGCACTGGAAGCCATCGCAACACCATCTAGTCCCTTCCTAAGATGCTCTGGACCAAGAATGATAACCTCTGTTTTATCTGAATTTAGAAGCAAGAAATTTCTGGACATCCAGTCCTTGATGTCCCTAAGACATGCCTGAAGTTTAACCAACGGTTCTGTCTCATCCGGCTTCATAGACAAATAGAGCTGCGTATCATCAGCATAACAATGAAAGTGTATGCCGTGATTCTGGATTATACTTCCCAACGGCTGCATGTATAAACTGAACAAGATTGGCCCTAGCACTGAACCCTGCGGAACACCATAACAGACCCTTGACTGTTCTGAAGAAACCTCATGTACATGAACAAACTGGAACCTGTCAGATAGATATGATTTAAACCAAGTGATTTCCAAGTATTTCAAGTGAAAATCTACTTGAAACAGGTGAAAATTGTTGTTTTCTCCAGTGATGACTCTTGTTTTAAGTGTAATGAGTCATTTTTTTGACTAAAAATGAGACATTTTAACTAGAAATAAGACAAATATTCCTGGTAAGATTTTGAGTTTTTGCAGTGCTGTCTGTGTGCATGTTGACTAGAATGAAGTAAGAAAGGTATTTCTGCTTTCTTTTGATGCTGTTTCCTCCGGCAGCATCGAGCTCTCGTCCCTCTCGTCCCTCTCGTGGTCGGAGCTCAGAGCTGCAAAATCTAACATGTAATTGTACTTGATTAAAGTAAGTTAAGTGGAGGTGACAAAGTAGGTGGGTTCAAAGTAAAGGAAAAGAACACACAGGGGGTGAATCTACCTGGAAAAACACACAGATAAAGGAGGGATGAGGAAGGGATGGATAGAGGGAGGAGAGCGGGGGCAGGATGAGGAAGGGATGGATAGAAGGAGGAGAGCGGGGCAGGCAGAGCCCGGAGCCAGCTCTGTGCTGGGTGAGAGAGGTTGGGAGGGGGAGGAGGACCATGCCTAGTAAATCAGCCAGCCTCTTGTCAACACCTCCCACCGGCTCCCCCCCAGGGGCTGCTGAAGCCACTGAGCTGAGAATAACAAATGGCCGTCATTGGCCAGGCAAAAAGCTGTGATTATAATTATCACATCCCACACTGACCTTGCATAAACCTTAATCCTTCTCCAATGGAGCATTTAAATAGGCTGCCAACAGCGACAGAGATGAGGAGGCGCGGGGGGGACGGGGGTGGGCAGGAGAAGGAGGGATGTGTGAAAGAGTAGAAAGGGAGCTGAGACAAATGTAAAGACAAGGAAGTGGAAAGAGAAAAGGAGCTGCTGAGTGTGGAGGAAGGGTGAAGCGAGGAAACGGTGGGACTAAAGGAGGCGGCTGGCGGAGAGAGCAGGAGGGGTGAAGCGGTGAGTCGGTGACGAATGCCGTGAGAGCAGCGGTTCAGCAGAACAACATGAGCGGGAATAAAGAGGTGAGGCTGCGGCTCAGGGAGGGGAGAAGTGAACAAAACACAAGAAATGTCAAACGGTTCAGCTTTCACAACCATTATACCAACACCACTGGCGTCCAAGTGGTTCCCGTCGGTATCATCTCACCTCAGCAGCCTAATGCCTGGAATCTCCTTTTCTGCTCATTTTACATTCTCTCAATCAAATTAATTCAATTCAATTCAATTCAATTGTATTTATATAGCATCTTATACAACAAAAGTTGTCTCCAGACGCTTTCCAGAGACCCAGAACATGAACATAAACCCCCGAGCAATTATTACATAAACAATGGCAGGTAAAAACTCCCCTAGTGGGAGAAAAACCTTAAGCCAAACAGTGGCAAGAAAAACTCCCCTTTAGGAGGGAAGAAACCTGGACCAGGACCTGGGTCATAAGGGGGGGCCCTCCTGCCGAGGGCCAGACTGGTGGGTCAGGGACGTCAACAGCACAGCAGGCAGGTGGAAGCAGCAACGGGATGACCAGGGGTGGGGACCGCAGGCAGGTGGAAGCAGCAACGGGATGACCAGGAGTGGGGACCGCAGGCAGGTGGAAGCAGCAACGGGATGACCAGGGGTGGGGACCACAGGCCAGCATGCAGCTCCCGAAGCTCCGGCCCAATCAGCAAGCCCTAGGTTAGGTGCAGGGTCGTGGAAAGGTTGAGAAGGGGCAGGGCCAGGGAGAGGAGTCTTGACGGACAAATCTCTCCCCCGGCTGACCGGGCCGTTACCCTGCCCCTCTCACTCCCACGCTGCAGGTTCAGGTGTTTTACATTCAGAGATGCTCTTCGCCACCAGCAAATTATTGATCATTACAAAAGAAAAGTATGTTTTATGTAGTTTTACTGCCTGATATCACTCTGAGTGGGATCAGAGCAGAAGTGTCTGGGTGATAAAATGAGGACATGATGGTGGACGTGGCTGACCAGAGCAGAAACAAGCACAGAAACACAGAAAAAAGGAGCAATATTGGACAGCTGGGATTAAAGTGTTACCTCCCCTCGGCACTAGGGGGTGCAAAACCGGAGCCCAAACTGCAGTCATCACTGCAGACCAGGGCAGACCGGGGGAGGCTGACGTCTGCTCAGTCTCACAGATCAGCCCAGAACGGTCTGGTACGACCCGGTATGATCCGGTACACTGCAAAAACTCAAAATCTTAACAAGAATATTTGTCTTATTTCTAGTTAAAATTTCTCATTTTTAGTCAATAAAAAATCTCATTACACTTAAAACAAGACTCATCACTGGAAAAAAACAACAATTTTCACCTGTTTCAAGTAGATTTTCACTTAAAATTAGTAGAAAAATCTACTAATAGATTTTTTTGCTTGTAATGAGAAGATAAATCTTGTCCCACTGGCAGATTTTTCTACTTATTTCAAGTGAAAATTTACTAATTTTTCTGGTAATGACTCTTGTTTTAAGTGTAATGAGATTGTTTGACTAAAAATGAGACATTTTAACTAGAAATAAGACAAATATTCCTGGTAAGATTTTGAGTTTTTGCAGTGTACGACCCGGTACGACTCGGTACGGCAACTCCCCAACATATTGTAAGAAAATAATAAGGTTTTTCTCCCACTAGGGGAGTTTTTACCTGCCATTGTTTATGTAATAATTGCTCGGGGGTTTATGTTCTGGGTCTCTGGAAAGATCCTTGAGACAACTTCTGTTGTAATAGACACTATATAAATAAAATTGAATTGAATTGAATTGAATTGAATAATCTTCCACATTAGTTCAAGTTCACCTTAGATTCAAACTTATAAGGAAGCAATAAAACCTTTTGAAAACCCTTCTGTAAAACATGAAAAAACAACAACTTGAAAGATTTTGAACCATCAACAAAATGTTCATCAGAAAACTGATGAAGCAAAGGGTTAACTGTGGTTAAGAGCATTGAATGCTTTTTATTGTCATTCCACATTGTACAACATAATTGTGAGCTTCTCCTCAGGGCTCAGAGCAAAACGATTAAAGTAAAACCAACAAGTCAGTAAAATGTACAGCTCTGCAAAATAATAATAATAATAAAAAGTGTAAAGTCTGTACAAATGTATGGTAACCGTACATCTTGTATTAGCTCAGTTTGTAGTTAAGTTCCTGCAGCTCCTGCAGCAGCTGAGATGGGAGCTGTCCTTGGTGCTGATGTCAGGGAGAGGAGAGGACAGCCAACAGTTACATAGAAGACAAAGGTCTACCTATACTTTGTTACATTTTCTTAGGAATATACATCACTTTGCTCACCATGGTTACAATACAACAATTAGATCAGAAAGGCGGTTCATATTTGGTCATCTGCAGGCACCAAAGATATTAAAAAACTTCAAATTGCACAGAACAAAGCAGCTAGGATTGCTTTAAATTGTTCCCTGCATGCAAATATCTTCAAAATGCATCAGCATTTATCATGGCTGTTGGTGGTGGACAGATTAAAATTAGGTCCCCTTACTTTCATGAGGACTTTGATTAATAGTAAAAAAAACACAATATTTCGCAGATCAGATAGTGTTCACTAGAAATGTCAATAAATATCCAACCAGACAATCATGTTATGATAATTTACTGGCACCTAAGCCAAGAACAAACTTTTTAAAACACACCGTTATATACAGAGCTGTCACAGGATGGAACACATTACCCAATAACATCAAAAATATTGGTAGCAAAAGACTATTTACATAAAATTCAATGAGTAACAAATATAACACATGCTATAATTTATTACAGGAATATATTTGCGGGTTATACTTCGTGGTATTGTAATGACTGTATGATGCAGTACTGTATCTTTGTACCACTAATGTATTTTAGACAGAAAGTTTGCTGTTTGTGTATATGATGACTCAGTGTTACAGTGACTTGTAACAGCGATAAATGTGTGTATGTTAGCCCGTTAATTAGATTAATTAATTACACTGCTAATTAACGCGTTGTGAAAATTAACGCAATTAATTATGAGTGGCAAAATGCGTGAGTATTTTAAATGTGTCCCATTGAGGGAGCCGTAGTTCACTTGGCAGTAACAGGTCACTTCCCTCCTGCTGCTGGTCAAACTAACACAGCAGTGACAGACCTGGACGACTCAGGGGAGACTCAGCAGATCTTTGCTGGGCCTTTGAACGGCAAGTTTATGTATAAAAAGAAAGAAGACGGGACTATCAACAAGAACGTTTTGTAAAAAAGAATGTTCCTATCACCGGAGCTGCTCCAGCCTGAATTATCATTTAAACACTAAACATGTCCGGACAAGTTCCACTGTAAATGTTACAGCTACTAGAACTGGAATTGCTGTATTGAGTCAGCTTTAGTTTAATTTTGAATTGAGAGTCTGCTTAAGTGCCTATTTGAGACTCAACCTTATTTTATTTCTGAATTGTATTTATTTAACTGTATTTGCATTGCATTTTTGCAACTGGCCTTTTTCTTTTGAATTTAATTTATGAAACACACTTCACCAATAAAAATGTGGATTTCAAATCTTCTCGTGGTGACGATAGACGCCAAAAAGCGCCCCCCCCTTCATCTGATTGGTCGATATGTGATAGTCCCTATTTTCTGCCATAACCTTTGAATGGTTTGATATAGAGAGTCGTGGGTGGTGTCATCGGACTCGGTTTTGACTCCTTCACCTTAATTGGTGCAAATTAGCCCCGCCCCTGCTTCTGATTGGTCGATATCTGATAGTTCCTACTTTCTGCCATAACTTTTGAATGGTTTGATATAGAGAGTCGTCTGAAGAATCTACATCAAGTCATACAAGCTTCCACTGCAGCCTGAACGTGCACAAGGATGGAGGACCGTTCATCGCTGCTTGCAGCTTTAAATGTTTTTGTTTCTTGTTTTTAAGATTTGGTTCGGCTCTTTTCCCTCCATTACTGCGAAGATACTTTAGATTTGGCTCAGAGGTTGAGAGAACACCAGCCGTCCCCTGCTCTCCGCGGGTGGATGCACGTGAGAGACGGGCCTCAGGGGGGTCAAGGGTCAAGTGATCTGACCCGGGGTCAATTGAGTGTCGCTGCCCTCCCTCCTTCAGCCTCTTACAAACATATTGACACACACACACATACACACACACATACAGAAATGTGCACACACATCACTTTAATAGGATATGAAGAGCTGAAAATGTGTTGATAATGCTGCTGGACTCACTGCTCTGGTGTACGTTTCTATTATTTTTCTTTATTTTGTTCTTTATGATCCTGGCATTCACAATAAGAAAAGATATTCTGTAACAACTTGACTCTAAACTCCTGGTCGGATACAGGCAGGACCTATAAATACAGAGCTGTGCTGTGTAAAGGTGTACGTGATGAAAATAGAAAAAGCATCCCATTAATGACGGTCAGTGTTGGCAGGGGGCTGCGCCGCTTGGCCAGAGACGGAGCTTCAGTGATCTGGGAACAACTTTGAGCTGCCAGGCAGCTGGATTTTAGACTAATATTACTCTCATTAACCCCTGAACCTGGTTATTATTGTCTGTTTTTAAGCTTGAAATGCAATGCAAATGTGTATCACATGTGATGCATGCTCTCTGCATGCATCACTCCTCATAACATTATATATATACTATACATTACATTACATATATATATATATATATATATATATATATAGGCCATTTTGAATTAGATGAGATGATATTATTATGATTAAGATTATTATTTTAATATATATATTATATATATATGCATGTATGTATGTATATGTGTGTATGTATGTAACTTAAGACCTTTTTATTTGTGCAGGCTTTGGCCTAATTGTCTTGGGGCTGTTATGATCATCAATGTGTTGTCTTGGTCTTTTAAACTTAAATTTGTATGTATCTTTTAACTGTGCTGTACAAATAAAGTTTACTTACTTACGTTTATGTATATATATATATATATATATATATATATATATATATATATATATATATATATATATATATATATATATATATAGCGCTCAGAAATATTATTATTATATTATAATATATATATATATATAATATATTATTATTTTTGATGAAAAGTTTGTTTCTTCTGTGCAGATTAGTTATTATGACCTTCCAATTCATGTGTTTCAGTGGAAAAGGGGGAATTATTTAGTTTTAGTTAAGAGGGGGAATTCCAACCACAGGAGGGAGGTCTGGATTAAATGAACTAAACGCTGCTTATTGTTACACTCCTGAACACAAACCATGGGCACAACACTCTTACACACACGCCTACAGCACCCTACTCTATTCCTCTCTCCCTGTACACACACACACACACACACACACACACACTCCTGTACACAGCTAGGCCACCGGTGCTCTGCTCCCCATCCATAAATCATAATGTTTCAGCAAAAGCAGAATTTCATTTCCCTGCTGGCGTCTTATCGGGCTAAGGAGGGATATACAGCCCATCAGCCAGCTCGTTTATTATCTGTGTGAATGGGCCGTGGCAGGGACGGGGCTATAACCTGGAGAGAGCAGCTCACCGCTGGATTAGACCATTAACTGGAACAGTGTATCGGGCCGAGTCTATTACCTAAAGTAGCGGTATGGTGCTCTCCTGCAGATCCTCCCGGTCCACATGCAGCCACCGCCACCATGTCTGCTGCTTTCATCTGCTCCATTATTATCATTTCTCTTTGTGCTGATTTGCCCTCCCCGGATGAAAAGACCCCGAGGCCTGAAAGTGAAGCCTTTGATAAAAAAGTGCCGGGACGGACGGGCCTTTCAGGCCTCTCCCACACGAGCTCGCAAACGCATTCATGTTTATTTATTTATTTATTTGTGAAGACTATTCTTCCTGGGTTCCAATATTGCACACATAAATCAATAAAATACAATCCTTACAATTAAAACATAACTAAATCTAAAGAGAAATGATCTGAGATGTGATGGAATTCAACCCTTAAATTGTTGAAACCAGCCAGAACCAAATAACAAAAAATATTCCAATTTACACACTCAGAACCAAGAATTTCAGAATCAACCAACTAACTAAAACTGACTTCCTTGCTAAGTTCTGCTTTTCTTCATTTATTTTTGAATCTATCTTTATTGTTTATCATGGTTAAATGTGGTGGAAGCTTATTCCAACATGTTACTGCTCTCTACATTGTAGCCTCTTTAGTGCAGTGGTTCATGGATCACTGCAAAAACTCAAAATCTTAACAAGAATATTTGTCTTATTTCTAGTTAAAATGTCTAATTTTTAGTCAAAAAATCTCATTACACTTAAAACAATAGGTCATACCAGAAATTATTTGACAATTTTCACCTGTTTCAGGTAAATTTTCACTTGAAATAAGTAGGTGCCAGTGGGACAAGATTTATCTTCTTATTACAAGCAATAAAATCTTGTCAGATTGGCAGATTTTTCTACTTATTTTAAGTGAAAATCTACTTGGAACAGGTGAAAATGGTTGTTTTTTCCAGTGATGAGTCTTGTTTTAAGTGTAATAAGATTTTCTTTTACTAAAAATGAGACATTTTAACTAGAAATAAGACAAATATTCCTGGTAAGATTTTGAGTTTTTGCAGTGCAGAGGAAGAGGAAAGTGAACACCAGGAGCAGATCTGGTTGCAGAGAGCCATGTTGAGTTTTGCTGGGTTACTGTTTACCCGCAGCTGCTACATGCACACATGTCTCCATGCTATAGCAAGCATACGTTTTAATATTTATTATCATTTACTTCATTTTAAACACCTACAACACTTTAGGGGTGAAAAACCTGCAGACCTGCATTAAATCTATGAAACCATGCTCATCAAACACACGCTGTCAATCAAACAGTCCCCGTCATGGCCGGTCCTTTCATGACTGTAATACCTTCATTTAGATGACAAAACAAGTGAAATGAAAGGTGAACAAAGTTCGGAACCAAATGGCGCTTTTCCACTAATAACTACTTGGCTCGACTCATCTCAACTCGGACTGGTTTCTTTTCCACTACAATTCAGCACCTGGATCAGCAGTAGGAGGTTGGAGAAGCTGCTGTGATGTATTTGATTGTGTGATCTAAACGACGAAGACAACAACACTAAAGATGTAGAACCTGGAGGAGATGATAGATGTGCTGCTGGGTCTGTGGCTTGTGTTTGATATCAAGTAAAAAAAATGAGAGTGAGAGAAGCTTCAAGCACCAACACTTTTTAATTTTTTTTTAGTTTGTCTCTGGGCTGTTGAAAAGTCAGCTGGAGCCGTGAGCAGCTATGAAGAGACAGAGCTCCTGGTAGATCTGGTTGTTCCTTATCTCCGTCTAGATCCCTTTTTAATTCTCTCCTCAGCACCAGGTTTATGAACATCTGCACCTCAGAGTTGGATCAGAAACAGACTTTTGCTGCCGTTGCTGGTTGAATAAAATGAACAAGAATCCGTCAGAGTCTCTTTCTCTGATTTCCTCCTCCTGACTCAGACGTCTGACTCCAACCCCCCGACCAATCGGTGGTCTGTAGTGTGATGATGTCAGATACAGCCGACTCAGCAGCTTAGAACCTCGGCAGAATAGATACAGAAAAGTATCTACTCGGTGTTACACCTCTGAAAAAAGGTGAGAAATAATCACGAGAGTGATGCGATCTTTCCCAAACGAGAGCATCTACCCAAGTGAGGAAGCAGCTTGATTTCTCCTAGTGGGCAGAGACTCAGGCAATCAATCCCAGAACCGTTCAGGTTAAGACTAATTAAGGGTCACAGATAATCACTAAAATAAATGTTTTTACTGTTTTTAAACCATTTTAACATCTTATGAAGTCTTTCTTGTGACTGATCTTTTTAATCATATTAGCATTTCTATGAGTTCTGTAAATCTTTAAGCATTTTTATGATATCACAGACCATGAACTGATTGTCATTTTAAGCCTGTTAACAAATCATTTGTATTATACTTTTAACTTGTAGCAGATGAAAGTATAACACTTTTAACCTGTCACATCGGCACGTTAGACCCCTAGTGGAAAAGAACCAAACCGAGGCGGGTCGAGGAGGTTCTAGGTCAGGGGTCGGCAACCCGCGGCTCTAGAGCCGCATGCAGCTCTTTATCGCTGCCCTAGTGGCTCCTGGAGCTTTAAAAAAACGTTTTTTTCCCCTTTTTTTCTCTTTTTTTCCTTTTTTTCTCCTTTTTCCTTCTTTTTTCTTTTTTTATTCTTTTTTTTTCTTTTTGTCTTCTTTTTTTCCTTTTTCTTCTCTTTTTTCTTCCTTTTTCCTTTCCTTTTTAATCTTGACATTTTCACTTTTTTTCTCGACATTTCGACTTTTTTCTCAAAATTTTGACTTTTTTCTCGAAATTTTGACTTTTTTCTTGACATTTCGACTTTTTTCTGGAGATTCTACTTCAACATTCATCTCAACATTTCAACTTTTTTCACGACAATTCGACTTATTTCTCGACATTAAACTCGACATTTCGACTTTTTTCTCAACATTTTGACTTTTTTCTCGACATTTCGCCTTTCGCCATTTGCCTTCATTCCAAGGCTGATACAAGACCTTTCATTTTTTGCAGCTCCAGACATATTTGTCAACATTTTGGGTTGCCAACCTCTGTTCTAGTGGAAAAGCACCAAAAGAGACATTTTCTTTTCACCACCGGGGTGCAAAGAAAACCTGAAGGCTCCCAGGGCCCGGCAGGGCGTGGAACCAGGAACCTGACCAGTGTGCAGGTCGGCCGTGCCCACTGGGCTGAACTTATATCCATGATGCTCATCCTCTTATCAAATCTGTCATGACGTTCCTGCCCATCAAAATGAAACGCTCGGCAGACATGTAGAATCTACAAATGAATTGTGTTGAGGGCTGGGAGACGTGCAGCCGGTGCAGGTTCACCAGCTTGAGATGATATTATACGCTGGGGTGAATTACCTTCACCACCATTTGTTAATCTTTTCCAGATCTGGCCTCCTGCTGAGGTCGACATTAGTTGGACATCAGCCTGCTGAAATGGAAGCAGCAGGCAGCTAATGGGACATTTTCACAGAGCAGGACACACCTTTATCATTGGATGATGAGGTTCTGCTTATTTTCACTTCTTTTATTTCAATTAAACCAGAAACCAAATCAAGAAACCCCACCCCCACCCCATGACACATGTGGACTGTAAGCTACATTTTTAATATTTTCTATTTCATTTTATTCTTTCTGCATGCCCACCTTCTTTTGATGTGAAATCCATACGATGCTTTAGGAGATTGAGCAGTAAAAAAGATACAACTTTAGCTCATTTTTTTACTTTTTGTATTGTGCATTTAACAATAAAAAGGACGGTGAATTTTATGAGAGAGTGAATTTTTACAGTTGATATTTCCTGGAAGCCCCCGTGGTTCAGACACCGGAAACAAACGCTGTCAAAGCCGAGTCAGAGAGCAGCTTTTCTTCTCCCCGCTTCCCAGATAATAGACGGGCATTTGCTTCCATCTCCTTTTGATTTTCCTGTATAAAATATTGATATCAATCTTTTTTTTGCTTGCTTTTTGTTTTTGCTTGCTTTTTTGTTTTGCTGCTTTCATTCGGAGTCATGGAAGCTCCAGTATCCCACAAAGAGACGCCGTCCTGCCGTCCTGCCGTCCTGCCGTCTCTTTGTGTGTAGGCAGCAGGGCCGGTCCAAGCCTCCATGGGGCCTTAAGCAAAATGTGATTTGGGGCCCTCAATTACTGCCAATAATACTGATTATATAAACTATAACTAAAAACTATAAACTTATTTCATGTTCTTCCCTGTCATTACAAATACACTTGTAAAACTAGATGTAAGAACTTTTAGTTGTAGTTAGATTGTAATCCACAGAGATTAAGACCATGGAAGCAGAACAACAGATTAACAAACTTGCAGAAAAATCTTTCATTGATATTGATCAAAGTCAGCAACTGCCCCTACTGGCCACACAGAGAAGCAACAGGTCAAAGGTCAAAGAGCTGCACAGTTGCAGCAGTGTTGTTTCCATCATCCTACTGTCAGCCTGGCAGGTTTTTACCATCTATGGTTTTTAATCTGAAATGGAGCAAATTCAGCTACAAGAGCGACCTGGGGTTGATTTACACTTAATATTTAAAGCGATAAAGTACTAAGTTTAAACTTTAGGCCTATGCTGCAGGGGGGCACCGACATGATCCACTGGGCGGTGCCTCTCACCCTTCTTCTTCTTTCCTCTTCCCTTCCTCTCTTCTCCTTTTCCATTTTTTATTTATTATAAATATCTCATAACCATCATTTTTGTCCATCGTTCCTGTAGTTTCTTGTGCTGGCCCCCTTTTTTCTCTTTTGTGCATGTTTGCAGGCCGGAGCTTCAGGAGCTGCGTGCTGGCCTGCGGTCCCCCCTCTGGTCATCCTGCTGCTGCTTCCACATGCCTGCTGTGGGCTGCTGACATCCCCGACCCCCCCCTCTGGTCATCCCGCTGCTGCTTCCACCTGCCTGCCCCCCCCCCCCCCCCCAATAATCAAATAGATAATTTATAAACAATTTACTGTAAAGACGTTATCTACTTTATTTTATGGTTTTAAATAAACCAAACTCTTGGGGGCCCCCTAGTGGTCACGGGGCCCTAAGCAGCCGCTTAGTTCGCTTAGGCCTTGGGCCGGATCTGGATGGGGAACCTAGACATGTATGTTTGCTAGCATGGCAGAGGTGGTGAACGTGACGGGGACGGGGACAGGGACGGGGACGGGGACAGGGACAGGGACAGGGACAGGGACAGGGACAGGGAGAGGAGGAGAGGGACAGGAACAGGGATCCGGCATCTGAACTGAGACTTTTCCATAACCTCGGACGTCTTTCCTGCTGTTGGAACAGCAGAAAGGTAGCAGAGGTTTAGCCAGACCAAAACTCAGGACTTCCTGTCAGAACCAGTTTGGACACCCGACCTTTCTGGCCTTTGCACCATCGTAAGAGCGTCTGTCCTGTTGAAGACGATGTCCCAAAAAACATCTGCAGGCAATCCGATAGCAACAGAAAAAACTGCTCCACATCCATATCTGAAATTAATTTAACTGCTACATGATGTAAACTGATTGAATTGATTGACATGTAGTGTCATGAAAGGTTCCAATAAATGTGTATTCTTATTAATAGGAAGCTTAAAGTGCTTTGAGATTAATTTTACCCAAAGAAACTGAAATTAATTGCATGTATTACTGATGTTTCCGAGTACAGAGCAGGGTACTGCAGACTGAACCCGCTCTGAGCGGCGTCTCTGCGGGAGCTTTGACGGAGGTTGGTGTCTCGTGGCCCGGTGTCTCGTGGCCCGATGCAGAGCTAACCTCACTGAGCGGCTGCTCATCAACCTAAGAGGAGGAGGCATCCGTGGCTCTGACAGCTGATTGGGTGTCTGCAGCGCCTCAGAATGCAGCCATGCGTTGGATTGGCTGCACGCCTCTCAGGCAAAGTGACATGTTAATATCATTGAAGTAGACAGTGATAATGTCATTGCAGGTAGATAATATATTTTGAGGAGACGGGGACAGAGGGATTATTGCTATGATGATGAATCAGGACAATGGAAGTGCAGTTAAGTAGATTATCAACACTGACATCTCACCGATGAATAACTTTAATATTTTCCATTTTGATTAAACATTTTCCACTAATTTGTTTCCTTTAATCTAACCTTTATTTAAGCAGGAAGCTATTTAAGGATTCATTTTGATTGAGACTGACACCCGGGCTGCAGCTCCGGGAGGACTGAAAGCTGGGTGCTGCTGGGCGGTGAATGAGGCGAGTTGGGACAGAGCAAGGCAGGTTATGGCAGGGTAGGGCAAGGTAGGGTAGGACAGGGCAAGGCAGGGCAAGGC
Organism: Cololabis saira; assembly: GCF_033807715.1. NCBI lineage: Eukaryota > Metazoa > Chordata > Actinopteri > Beloniformes > Belonidae > Cololabis > Cololabis saira. The sequence continues at coordinate 45,809,994 of NC_084593.1, read as the reverse complement.
AGGGCAACCACCTCGAGAACAGGGACGGGTGCGTCCGGGACCACCTCAGGAACAGGGACGGTGCGTCCGGGACCACCTCCGGAACAGGGACGGGTGTGTCCGGGACCACCTCAGGAACAGGGACAGGTGTGTCCGGGACCACCTCGGGAACAGGGACGGGTGCGTCCGGGACCACCTCGGGAACAGGGACAGGTGTGTCCGGGACCACCTCAGGAACAGGGACGGGTGCGTCCGGGATCACCTCCGGAACAGGGACGGGTGCGTCCGGGACCACCTCAGGAACAGGGACGGGTGCATCCGGGACCACCACTGAAACATGGGGAGGTGCGTCCGGGACCACCACTGGAACATGGGGAGGTGCGTCCGGGACCACCACTGGAACAGGGACAGGTGCGTCCGGGACCACCTCGGGAAAAGGGACAGGTGCGTCCGGGACCACCACTGGAACAGGGACGGGTGCGTCCGGGACCACCACTGGAACATGGGGAGGTGCGTCCGGGACCACCACTGGAACAGGGACGGGTGCGTCTGGAACCACCTCGGGAACAGGGACGGGTGCGTCCGGGACCACCACTGGAACAGGGACGGGTGCGTCCGGGACCACCACTGGAACAGGGACAGGTGCGTCCGGGACCACCTCGGGAAAAGGGACGGGTGCGTCCGGGA
>NC_084593.1:45764328-45804328 GCF_033807715.1 Cololabis saira | reverse complement strand
ACCTGCCCAACACCAACCCAACAACGACCCAACACCTGCCCAACACCTGCCCAACACCTGCCCAACACCAACCCAACACCTGCCCAACACCTGCCCAACACCAACCCAATACCTGCCCAACACCAACCCAACAACGACCCAACACCTGCCCAACACCAACCCAACACCAACCCAATACCTGCCCAACACCAACCCAACAACGACCCAACACCTGCCCAACACCTGCCCAACACCTGCCCAAAACCAACCCAACACCTGCCCAACACCTGCCCAACACCAACCCAATACCTGCCCAACACCAACCCAACAACGACCCAACACCAACCCAACACCAACCCAATACCTGCCCAACACCAACCCAACAACGACCCAACACCTGCCCAACACCAACCCAACACATACCCAACACCTGCCCAACACCAACGCAACACCAACCCAACACCAACCCAACACCCACCCAACACCAACCCTACACCAACCCAACACCAACCCAACACCAACCCAACCCAACACCAACCCAACATCTGCCCAACACCAACCCAACACCACCCCCACACCTGCCCAACACCAACCCAACACCAACCCAACACCTGCCCAACACCAACCCAACACCAACCCAACCCAACACCTGCCCAACACCAACCCAACACCTGCCCAACACCAACCCAACACCAACCCAACCCAACACCTGCCCAACACCAACGCAACACCCACCCAACACCAACCCAACACCAACCCAACACCTGCCCAACACCAACCCAACACCTTCCCAACACCAACCCAACACCCACCCAACACCCACCCAACACCTGCCCAACACCAACCCAACACCTGCCCAACACCAACCCAACACCAACCCAACACCTGCCCAACACCAACCCAACACCAACCCAACACCCACCCAACACAAACCCAACACCTGCCCAACACCAACCCAACACTAACCCAACACCTGCCCAACACCTGCCCAACACCCGCCCAACACCAACCCAACACCAACCCAACACCTGCCCAACACCAACCCAAAACTAACCCAACACCAACCCAACACTAACCCAACACCTGCCCAACACCAACGCAACACCCACCCAACATCTGCCCAACACCTGCCCAACACCAACCCAAAACCTTCTCAACACCAACCCAACACTAACCCAACACCAACCCAACACCAACCCAACACCTGCCCAACACCAACGCAACACCCACCCAACACCAACCCAACATCTGCCCAACACCTGCCCAACACCAACCCAACACCATCCCAACACCTGCCCAACACCTGCCCAACACCAACCCAACACCAATCCAACACCAACCCAACACCAACCCAACATCTGCCAAACACCCATCCAACACCAACCCAACACCAACCCAACACCTGCCCAACACCAACCCAACACCAACCCAACACCTGCCCAACACCAACCCAACACCTGCCCAACACCAACCCAACACCACCCAACACCAACCCAACACCTGTCCAACACCAACCCAACACCAACCCAACACCTGCCCAACACCAACGCAACACCCACCCAACACCAACCCAACATCTGCCCAACACCTGCCCAATACCTGCCCAACACCAACCCAACACCAACCCAACACCTGCCCAACACCAACCCAACACCAACCCAACATCTGCCCAACACCTGCCCAATACCTGCCCAACACCAACCCAACACCAACCCAACACCTGCCCAACACCAACCCAACACCTGCCCAACACCAACCCAACACCTGCCCAACACCAACCCAACACTTGCCCAACACCAACCCAACACCAACCCAACACCTGCCCAACACTAACCCAACACCAACCCAACACCTGCCCAACACCAACCCAACACCAACCCAACACCAACCCAACACCAACCCAACACCTGTCCAACACCAACCCAACACCAACCCAACACCTGCCCAACACCAACCCAACACCTGTCCAACACCTGCCCAACACCAACCCAACACCTGCCCAACACCAACCCAACACCTGTCCAACACCAACCCAACACCAACCCAACACCTGTCCAACACCTGTCCAACACCAACCCAACACCTGCCCAACACCAACCCAACACCTGTCCAACACCTGTCCAACACCAACCCAACACCTGCCCAACACCAACCCAACACCTGTCCAACACCAACCCAACACCAACCCAACACCTGCCCAACACCTGCCCAACACCAACCCAACACCTGTCCAACACCAACCCAACACCTGCCCAACACCAACCCAACACCTGTCCAACACCAACCCAACACCAACCCAACACCTGCCCAACACCAACCCAACACCTGTCCAACACCTGTCCAACACCAACCCAACACCTGCTCAACACCAACCCAACACCTGTCCAACACCAACCCAACACCAACCCAACACCTGCCCAACACCAACCCAACACCTGTCCAACACCAACCCAACACCAACCCAACACCTGTCCAACACCAACCCAACACCAACCCAACACCTGTCCAACACCAACCCAACACCAACCCAACACCTGCCCAACACCAACCCAACACCAACCCAACACCAACCCAACACCTGCCCAACACCTGCCCAACACCTGCCCAACACCAACCCAACACCAACCCAACACCTGCCCAACACCTGCCCAACACCTGCCCAACACCAACCCAACACCTGCCCAACATCTACCCAACACCTGCCCAACACCTGTCCAACACCTGCCCAACACCTGCCCAACACCTGCCCAACACCTGTCCAACACCTGCCCAACACCAACCCAACACCAACCCAACACCTGCCCAACACCTGTCCAACACCAACCCAACACCAACCCAACACCTGTCCAACACCAACCCAACACCAACCCAACACCTGCCCAACACCAACCCAACACCAACCCAACACCTGTCCAACACCAACCCAACACCAACCCAACACCTGCCCAACACCAACCCAACACCAACCCAACAACAACCCAACACCAACCCAACACCTGCCCAACACCTGCCCAACACCAACCCAACACCAACCCATCACCAACCCAACACCAACCCAACACCTGCCCAACACCAACCCAACACCTGCCCAACACCAACCCAACACCTGCCCAACACCAACCCAACACTTGCCCAACACCAACCCAACACCAACCCAACACCTGCCCAACACTAACCCAACACCAACCCAACACCTGCCCAACACCAACCCAACACCAACCCAACACCAACCCAACACCAACCCAACACCAACCCAACACCTGTCCAACACCAACCCAACACCAACCCAACACCTGCCCAACACCAACCCAACACCTGTCCAACACCTGCCCAACACCAACCCAACACCTGCCCAACACCAACCCAACACCTGTCCAACACCAACCCAACACCAACCCAACACCTGTCCAACACCTGTCCAACACCAACCCAACACCTGCCCAACACCAACCCAACACCTGTCCAACACCTGTCCAACACCAACCCAACACCTGCCCAACACCAACCCAACACCTGTCCAACACCAACCCAACACCAACCCAACACCTGCCCAACACCAACCCAACACCAACCCAACACCTGTCCAACACCAACCCAACACCTGCCCAACACCAACCCAACACCTGTCCAACACCAACCCAACACCAACCCAACACCTGCCCAACACCAACCCAACACCTGTCCAACACCTGTCCAACACCAACCCAACACCTGCCCAACACCAACCCAACACCTGTCCAACACCAACCCAACACCTGCCCAACACCAACCCAACACCAACCCAACACCAACCCAACACCCACCCAACACCTGCCCAACACCAACCCAACACCAACCCAACACCTGCCCAACACCTGTCCAACACCTGTCCAACACCAACCCAACACCTGCCCAACACCTGTCCAACACCTGCCCAACACCTACCCAATACCTGCCCAACACCAACCCAACACCAACCCAACACCTGCCCAACACCTGCCCAACACCAACCCAACACCAACCCAACACCAACCCAACATCTGCCCAACACCTGCCCAATACCTGCCCAACACCAACCCAACACCTGCCCAACACCTGCCCAACACCAACCCAACACCAACCCAACACCCACCCAACACCAACCCAACACCTGCCCAACACCAACCCAACACCTGCCCAACACCAACTCAACACCTGCCCAACACCAACCCAACACTTGCCCAACACCAACCCAACACCTGCCCAACACTAACCCAACACCTGCCCAACACCAACCCAACACCAACCCAACACCAACCCAACACCTGTCCAACACCTGTCCAACACCAACCCAACACCAACCCAACACCTGTCCAACACCAACCCAACACCAACCCAACACCTGTCCAACACCAACCCAACACCAACCCAACACCAACCCAACACCTGCCCAACACCTGCCCAACACCTGTCCAACACCTGCCCAACACCAACCCAACACCAACCCAACACCTGCCCAACACCTGCCCAACACCTGTCCAACACCTGCCCAACACCAACCCAACACCTGCCCAACATCTACCCAACACCTGCCCAACACCTGTCCAACACCTGCCCAACACCTGCCCAACACCTGCCCAACACCTGTCCAACACCTGCCCAACACCAACCCAACACCAACCCAACACCTGCCCAACACCTGCCCAACACCTGTCCAACACCCACCCAACACCAACCCAACACCTGCTCTGAAAGGGATGCAAATGAAAAAAAGGAAAAGTAGATGGAAAATATCCCCTTCTCTCTACCTGAGTTATATCTCCTGCACGACTCAGACTCCACCTGTCCGTTCTCATTTGATCTGCTGTGCTCCACTTAAATGGCAACAGTCGGCTCTGTTGTAATGAAAAGAATTCTGAGTGTTTTCCTTCCCATCTCAGAGCGCGCCGACACTTTCTAATTTACAGGAAATTTGAGAAAATTGTTCCATTCCATTTTCTGGCCACCACCCAACACCAACCCAACACCTGTCCAACACCAACCCAACACCAACCCAACACCAACCCAACACCTGCCCAACACCAACCCAACACCAACCCAACACCCACCCAACACCTGCCCAACACCTGCCCAACACCAACCCAACACCAACCCAACACCTGCCCAACACCTGTCCAACACCTGTCCAACACCAACCCAACACCTGCCCAACACCAACCCAACACCTGTCCAACACCTGCCCAACACCTACCCAATACCTGCCCAACACCAACCCAACACCAACCCAACACCTGCCCAACACCTGCCCAACACCAACCCAACACCAACCCAACACCAACCCAACATCTGCCCAACACCTGCCCAATACCTGCCCAACACCAACCCAACACCTGCCCAACACCAACCCAACACCTGCCCAACACCTGCCCAACACCAACCCAACACCAACCCAACACCCACCCAACACCAACCCAACACCAACCCAACACCTGCCCAACACCAACCCAACACCTGCCCAACACCAACCCAACACCTGCCCAACACCAACCCAACACTTGCCCAACACCAACCCAACACCAACCCAACACCTGTCCAACACCAACCCAACACCTGCCCAACACCAACCCAACACCTGTCCAACACCAACCCAACACCAACCCAACACCTGCCCAACACCAACCCAACACCTGTCCAACACCTGTCCAACACCAACCCAACACCTGCTCAACACCAACCCAACACCTGTCCAACACCAACCCAACACCAACCCAACACCTGCCCAACACCAACCCAACACCAACCCAACACCCACCCAACACCTGCCCAACACCTGCCCAACACCAACCCAACACCAACCCAACACCTGCCCAACACCTGTCCAACACCTGTCCAACACCAACCCAACACCTGCCCAACACCAACCCAACACCTGTCCAACACCTGCCCAACACCTACCCAATACCTGCCCAACACCAACCCAACACCAACCCAACACCTGCCCAACACCTGCCCAACACCAACCCAACACCAACCCAACACCAACCCAACATCTGCCCAACACCTGCCCAATACCTGCCCAACACCAACCCAACACCTGCCCAACACCAACCCAACACCTGCCCAACACCTGCCCAACACCAACCCAACACCAACCCAACACCCACCCAACACCAACCCAACACCAACCCAACACCTGCCCAACACCAACCCAACACCTGCCCAACACCAACCCAACACCTGCCCAACACCAACCCAACACTTGCCCAACACCAACCCAACACCAACCCAACACCTGCCCAACACTAACCCAACACCTGCCCAACACCAACCCAACACCAACCCAACACCAACCCAACACCTGTCCAACACCTGTCCAACACCAACCCAACACCAACCCAACACCTGTCCAACACCAACCCAACACCAACCCAACACCTGTCCAACACCAACCCAACACCAACCCAACACCTGTCCAACACCAACCCAACACCAACCCAACACCTGCCCAACACCAACCCAACACCAACCCAACACCAACCCAACACCTGCCCAACACCTGCCCAACACCTGCCCAACACCAACCCAACACCAACCCAACACCTGCCCAACACCTGCCCAACACCTGCCCAACACCAACCCAACACCTGCCCAACATCTACCCAACACCTGCCCAACACCTGTCCAACACCTGCCCAACACCTGCCCAACACCTGCCCAACACCTGTCCAACACCTGCCCAACACCAACCCAACACCAACCCAACACCTGCCCAACACCTGTCCAACACCAACCCAACACCAACCCAACACCTGTCCAACACCAACCCAACACCAACCCAACACCTGCCCAACACCAACCCAACACCAACCCAACACCTGTCCAACACCAACCCAACACCAACCCAACACCTGCCCAACACCAACCCAACACCAACCCAACAACAACCCAACACCAACCCAACACCTGCCCAACACCTGCCCAACACCAACCCAACACCAACCCAACACCAACCCAACACCAACCCAACACCTGCCCAACACCAACCCAACACCTGCCCAACACCAACCCAACACCTGCCCAACACCAACCCAACACTTGCCCAACACCAACCCAACACCAACCCAACACCTGCCCAACACTAACCCAACACCAACCCAACACCTGCCCAACACCAACCCAACACCAACCCAACACCAACCCAACACCAACCCAACACCAACCCAACACCTGTCCAACACCAACCCAACACCAACCCAACACCTGCCCAACACCAACCCAACACCTGTCCAACACCTGCCCAACACCAACCCAACACCTGCCCAACACCAACCCAACACCTGTCCAACACCAACCCAACACCAACCCAACACCTGTCCAACACCTGTCCAACACCAACCCAACACCTGCCCAACACCAACCCAACACCTGTCCAACACCTGTCCAACACCAACCCAACACCTGCCCAACACCAACCCAACACCTGTCCAACACCAACCCAACACCTGCCCAACACCAACCCAACACCAACCCAACACCTGTCCAACACCAACCCAACACCTGCCCAACACCAACCCAACACCTGTCCAACACCAACCCAACACCAACCCAACACCTGCCCAACACCAACCCAACACCTGTCCAACACCTGTCCAACACCAACCCAACACCTGCCCAACACCAACCCAACACCTGTCCAACACCAACCCAACACCTGCCCAACACCAACCCAACACCAACCCAACACCAACCCAACACCCACCCAACACCTGCCCAACACCAACCCAACACCAACCCAACACCTGCCCAACACCTGTCCAACACCTGTCCAACACCAACCCAACACCTGCCCAACACCTGTCCAACACCTGCCCAACACCTACCCAATACCTGCCCAACACCAACCCAACACCAACCCAACACCTGCCCAACACCTGCCCAACACCAACCCAACACCAACCCAACACCAACCCAACATCTGCCCAACACCTGCCCAATACCTGCCCAACACCAACCCAACACCTGCCCAACACCTGCCCAACACCAACCCAACACCAACCCAACACCCACCCAACACCAACCCAACACCTGCCCAACACCAACCCAACACCTGCCCAACACCAACTCAACACCTGCCCAACACCAACCCAACACTTGCCCAACACCAACCCAACACCTGCCCAACACTAACCCAACACCTGCCCAACACCAACCCTACACCAACCCAACACCAACCCAACACCTGTCCAACACCTGTCCAACACCAACCCAACACCAACCCAACACCTGTCCAACACCAACCCAACACCAACCCAACACCTGTCCAACACCAACCCAACACCAACCCAACACCAACCCAACACCTGCCCAACACCTGCCCAACACCTGTCCAACACCTGCCCAACACCAACCCAACACCAACCCAACACCTGCCCAACACCTGCCCAACACCTGTCCAACACCTGCCCAACACCAACCCAACACCTGCCCAACATCTACCCAACACCTGCCCAACACCTGTCCAACACCTGCCCAACACCTGCCCAACACCTGCCCAACACCTGTCCAACACCTGCCCAACACCAACCCAACACCAACCCAACACCTGCCCAACACCTGCCCAACACCTGTCCAACACCCACCCAACACCAACCCAACACCTGCTCTGAAAGGGATGCAAATGAAAAAAAGGAAAAGTAGATGGAAAATATCCCCTTCTCTCTACCTGAGTTATATCTCCTGCACGACTCAGACTCCACCTGTCCGTTCTCATTTGATCTGCTGTGCTCCACTTAAATGGCAACAGTCGGCTCTGTTGTAATGAAAAGAATTCTGAGTGTTTTCCTTCCCATCTCAGAGCGCGCCGACACTTTCTAATTTACAGGAAATTTGAGAAAATTGTTCCATTCCATTTTCTGGCCACCACCCAACACCAACCCAACACCTGTCCAACACCAACCCAACACCAACCCAACACCAACCCAACACCTGCCCAACACCAACGCAACACCCACCCAACACCAACCCAACACCAACCCAACACCTGCCCAACACCTACCCAATACCTGCCCAACACCAACCCAACACCAACCCAACACCTGCCCAACACCTGCCCAACACCAACCCAACACCAACGCAACACCAACCCAACACCAACCCAACATCTGCCCAACACCTGCCCAATACCTGCCCAACACCAACCCAACACCTGCCCAACACCTGCCCAACACCAACCCAACACCTGCCCAACACCTGCCCAACACCAACCCAACACCAACCCAACACCCACCCAACACCAACCCAACACCTGCCCAACACCAACCCAACACCTGCCCAACACCAACCCAACACCTGCCCAACACCAACCCAACACTTGCCCAACACCAACCCAACACCAACCCAACACCTGCCCAACACTAACCCAACACCTGCCCAACACCAACCCAACACCAACCCAACACCAACCCAACACCTGTCCAACACCCGTCCAACACCAACCCAACACCAACCCAACACCTGTCCAACACCTGTCCAACACCAACCCAACACCAACCCAACACCTGTCCAACACCAACCCAACACCAACCCAACACCTGTCCAACACCTGTCCAACACCAACCCAACACCAACCCAACACCTGTCCAACACCTGTCCAACACCTGTCCAACACCAACCCAACACCAACCCAACACCTGTCCAACACCTGTCCAACACCAACCCAACACCAACCCAACACCTGTCCAACACCAACCCAACACCAACCCAACACCTGCCCAACACCAACCCAACACCAACCCAACACCTGCCCAACACCTGCCCAACACCTGCCCAACACCTGCCCAACACCAACCCAACACCTGCCCAACACCTGCCCAACACCTGTCCAACACCAACCCAACACCAACCCAACACCAACCCAACACCAACCCAACACCCACCCAACACCAACCCAACACCCGCTCTGAAAGGGATGCAAATGAAAAAAAGGAAAAGTAGATGGAAAATATCCCCTTCTCTCTACCTGAGTTATATCTCCTGCACGACTCAGACTCCACCTGTCCGTTCTCATTTGATCTGCTGTGCTCCACTTAAATGGCAACAGTCGGCTCTGTTGTAATGAAAAGAATTCTGAGTGTTTTCCTTCCCATCTCAGAGCGCGCCGACACTTTCTAATTTACAGGAAATTTGAGAAAATTGTTCCATTCCATTTTCTGGCCCGCCGTACGAGTGTGTGTCTGATCTGAGAGTGCAGGCGCTGCAACGAGGAGACAAATGTGTGTATTTAAGCAGCTCAAACTCTGTGTGTGTGTGTGTGTGTGTGTGTGTGTGTGTGTGTGTGTGTGTGTGTGTGTGTGTGTGTGTGTGTGTGTGTGTGTGTGTGTGTGTGTGTGTGTGTGTGTGTGTGTGTGCGTGTTGCTAGACATCGTGGAGCGGGATAGCTGAAGGCTTAAGGCATTAAGAGAGGAGAGGAGGACATTAATCTAAAGAAAATTAAAATCTGGAGCGCTGCGTTTAGGATGGAGAGCGACCGCCACTTCTGATAAGAAGTGGTTAAGGGGAGCACAGATTTAGATAAATGGGCAGGAGAGAGGAGGAGAGACTTGGAGAAAGCCAGAGGAAGGAAAGAGCAGAGGAGGCAGAGCAGGGAGGAAAAGTATATGATGAAGGCAGTGCAGAAAGGGATGAAAAGAATAGAAGAGAAAATGAAGGGAAATGGGAAAAGAAAAGGGAAGAGTGCAGGAGGATGTGTGAGGACAACCGAGATGACAGAAGGGAAGAGGGAAGGAGGCAGAGATAGAGAGAAGTGGCCGCACAAAGAGAGATAAATAATGAGGAGAAATGGAAAGAGAAGAGAGTGGAGGAGTGGAGGAGGCTGCCCAACGAAATCCCCAGACCTGCACATGCATGGTTTATGCAGCACATGTAGATAGCAGTGGCTCTGTGGTCTTGAGCATCAATAACATCAGGTTATCTGGTGCATGGTCTGGTCTCACACACACACACACACACACACACACACACACACACACACACACACACACACACACACACACACACACACACGGTGAGTGATCGCGGTGCCACAGAGGTGGCTGTCTGGGGTTAGCAAAGCTGTGCTCAACAGAATGTTGTAGATTTAAGACTGCGGCAACTGGACAAGATATGGAGCAGATTCAGATGCGACCGGCTGCTGCTCTCTGCTGTCCACTCACGCGCTCCAGAACCCAGCCCACTCCACGCTACTGTTCTGTGGAAATGTCTAATTCCATCTTTCTTTTTCTGATCATGGAGGCTGAAATAGAAATAAACATTGAAAATGAGGAAAAGCTTTCAAAAGCAAAGGTTTAGCAAGTGGCTCCAGCTGTTCTAACACAAGAACCCGCCACAGGGAATACAATCAAATACTGGATACAAGAGTAATCATTACACAACATTTGATGCTTGGTGAGTCTTCTGCGAACCAAAACTGGACAAGAAGCACATCATTAGATCTACTAGATCTACTAGATCCACTGGGCAGTGCCTCTCACCCTTCTTGTCCTCTCCTCTTCCCTTCCTCTCTTCTCCTTTTCCATTTATTATAAGCATATCATAGCCGTCAATTTTGTCCATCGATCCCGTAGTTTGTTGTGCTGGCCCCCTTTTTTCTCTTTTGTGCATGTTTGCAGGCCGGAGCTTCAGGAGCTGCGTGCTGGCCTGCGCCCCCCCCCCCCCCCCCCCCTCTCTGGTCATCCCGCTGCTGCTTCCACCTGCCTGCCTGCATCGAGATACGACACTAGTTCCAACCTGAAGTCAGACCGCTGAAAGGGGTTGGAGGGAATAAATGATGACAAGCATGTTCCCTTGTTGACCGAGAAGCTTTTGCTCCATTGGAAAGACGAGATGCTGCAGATCGTGTTCCCAGAACAGTTTCCACTATTCGTGGTTTGTATTAGGGATGCGGTTGGAGTCGGACCCAGATGTAGGAAAGCAGGAGTTCCAAAAAATATGTTTATTTGAACAAAAAACAAACAAAAGCGCTGCTGAGCAGGATACCAAAAAACTAGAGCTTAAACAAGAACCAAAAACTACAAAAAACCTGAGGTGGAAAAACGGAGGGAGGAAACGGTATGGACCAGCAGGGAGCAGGGGAAGACAACACCAGATATACAGAAGGGTTAACGAGACACAGGTGCAGACAATCAGGGCAGATGGGAAACAGGAAGGTCAAACCAGAACTCAAACACAAAGACACGGGCTTCAAAATAAAACATAACAGTTTGGCCACTGCTCTAGTCAGGCATTTGTCTTTTTGCTGTTCCTTTTTCTGAAAGAGTTTCGTGGCTTGGGCCCACAAATTATCACCAGTTCTTACTCTTACTCATAAATAATTAGATCAGCAGTAACGGATAGAAATAGATACAACTTTTCCTTTTTAATCAAATGTTTGTGATGCATGTTCACACAGATTGTAATGTGTGGTAACTATTCCAAGCAATCATTTTTCCTTTTACAGCACAAGCGTACACCAGATATTAAAGATACAGTAGCTTGTCAGTTTGAGGAGAATAGAGCTGAATCAAATAGATGGTGCAGAAACGGGGCCTCGTGCCGAAGACCTGGGCATCCACACTGCAGCTGTCTGACACCTATTTAACAGCACAGTCAATGCTGGGACCATTTCATTCAAGAGGAAAATCCTCCATCATGGACCGCGGATCAGTCAGGTACTCTAAATGTGCATTTGTCAGGTGGACTGACAACTTTAGGTTCCACACACACTTGCGCACACAAAGCCAGAGGGAGTCAGCAGCCGGTCAATCACTCAGAACAAAGCTCTGGAGCCCCAGTCAAGCCTGGTAGACCATGTGAAGGAGTGATTGTGTGTGAGCTTGTGTGTGAATTTGTGAGTGTGTTGGAGTGATGAGTGCAGTCGTGGCGAAACAAAGGCCGTCCAGGGCTGCTCTCCGTCAGCTCTCCGTCAGCCGGCCGCCGCAGCGCTGAACGCTGCACTCTCAGTACTCTGCACTCTCAGTACTCTGTAGTCTCAGTACGCTGCACTCTCAGTACTCTGTACTCGCAGTACGCTTCACTCTCAGTACTCTGTAGTCTCAGTACGCTGCACTCTCAGTACTCTGCACTCTCAGTACTCTGCACTCTCAGTACTCTGTAGTCTCAGTACGCTGCACTCTAAGTACTCTGTACTCGCAGTACGCTTCACTCTCAGTACTCTGTAGTCTCAGTACGCTGCACTCTCAGTACTCTGCACTCTCAGTACTCTGTACTCTCAGTACTCTGTACTCTCAGTACGCTGCACTCTCAGTACTCTGCACTCTCAGTACTCTGTACTCTCAGTACTCTGTACTCTCAGTACGCTGCACTCTCAGTACTCTGTACTCTCAGTACTCTGTACTCTCAGTACACTTCACTCTCAGTACTCTGTACTCTCAGTACTCTGTACTCTCAGTACACTGCACTCTCAGTACTCTGCACTCTCAGTACACTTCACTCTCAGTACTCTGTACTCTCAGTACTCTGTACTCTGTACTCTCAGTACTCTGTACTCTCAGTACGCTTCACTCTCAGTACTCTGCACTCTCAGTACACTTCACTCTCAGTACTCTGTACTCTCAGTACTCTGTACTCTCAGTACTCTGTACTCTCAGTACGCTTCACTCTCAGAACTCTGTACTCTCAGTACGCTTCACTCTCAGAACTCTGTACTCGGTGTCTCCATCACCAGGACGGAGACGTTGGAGGCTTTTACTTTGTTACTGAAAATGATTTTAATGGAACACCGTCAGTACATACGACGGAGTATTAGGGCCAAACTAAGACAAAAAAATTGGAAATTACGAGAATAAAGTCATAATAATATGAGAATAAAGCGCCCCCCAGAAAACTTTGTGCCTCAAACCCCACAATACGGTTTGACGTACATGCCCGAAAATCGCTACACACCTGTATCATGTCGCAACTTAAAGGAAAGTCTCTTGGCGTCATGTCCGAAACCGAACAGGAAGTCGGCCATTTTGAAATAATCGTGTAATTTTGGCGCAATTTGCTTTCATACTTCTTTTAGAAGACATCACATTGTCCTTCACGTAACGCGTTTGTATACGGGCTTAGATCAGACCTGCATGTTAACTGAATTGATATGTTTAGCTCTTCCAAACGGGGTTCATCATGTTCGGCCTTCAGAAAATCTCCTGATGTCCAAGTGCCATCAAGGTCAGAGGTGCTGCTACAATCTGCCATGGGCATCTCCGGGCCGGCCCGCGTCTTCAAAGACAATCTTGGCCATTTACGGCAGTGGTTCCCAACCTTTTTTCCTTGTTTCCCCCCCTACTTGTGTCTAACACCAGCCAGGCCCCCCGACCCGTACGTACTGGCACCAATAGAGTAAAGTGATTCGTTACAAATCTTTAATTGAAAAAATGAACATTAATTATGTTTTTGTGATACATTTCTCTTTGGTTTACCCTGTATACATATGACTTTGTCTTTCTCACCTTCATTTTGTGTCACCAATGCATAAAATGCGCACAAAAAATAATTGCAAGGACATAAAATAATTTCTGAAAAATGTCTCTTTTAATATGAGAGCAACATTTTTTAACATTTTTCCTTTAACAACCTGTCGGAGTAGTAGAATGATTAAATGTTGAATAATGATATAATAATAAGTTATTAAGTTAAAATACTACGTGGGTTTATACAGACTTGGATTACAGTATTCCATTAGGTGTGTTATTATTTTTTATTTATTTAACATGCGCAAATATAATTTTTTACAACTGCATATCCTCAAAGCAGACAACGTTTCGCGCCCCCCCAAGGATCTCAGGCGCCCCCCCAGGGGGGCCTGGACCCCAGGATGGGAGACACTGATTTACGGGATTGTTTATTTCCATTTTAGCACTCATACATAATACTGGATTTACCAAAAATAATTTCATCATTTGGGATCGTTTTGCCTCTATCCAGGATTAAACCATCCATCCCATCTATTGAGGAATATCTCATAAGTCCTTGGTGAACTGCGGTACTTTTGTTCGTACCTAGGGATAGATAGACGTGTAATGTAGTTACACCCTTAAGGGGCGAATATACTTACTGATCAGAACGCGAGTGCATGATGTGATGGCATCATGGCCAACACGCGTATCCTGCGTTCATTTCACACGTCGACTAGAGTTGCCACCCGTCCCTTGAAATACGGAATTGTTACATAATTGGGAATTAAAAGTTGCGTTCCGTATTGAACCAATACGGACACATATTATGGTCCCGCCCCCTCCCATCCCCGGTCATCCCGCTGCTGCTTCCACCTGCCTGCGTCCCCCACCCCCAATGGAGCTGATGACATATGGAAATATTCCCAATGTTTCTCTTCATCAATTGCTCGCATCAGCAAGACAAGGGTGACGAACTTTCCAGTCTCCCGACGGCTTCGGTTCACCGGCCTAACTTACCATCTCCAATGGGGCTGAGATCGCAACTAAAGATATTTTATAGTTTTCCAACTCTTGCTCTGCATACTGCCCCCAACCATTTATCTCCGGTATGACGCGCTCACCTCGCGTAGTATGCGAGGTTAAACAGCAAGTAGATTCGCCCCTTTAGATCTTCTGACACTTGTTTTCATAGAAGCTTACCTTGATTTATTTCGTTATATTCAAAGGAATTTGTCATGTCAAACTGCTCGATTATACATGCATGCAATGATCTTTTCACATTTGTCATATTGCATCACATCATGGTCATTTGCCTCTCCAACACCTCTAAAACCTATAATATCATTATACAAGCAGGCAATAAAAATTACGGACCAGAAACCTATGAAATGGCACCACTGTGAAATTTTAAGAAAACACAACCTTTTCACTTTTGAAAACTTTTTGAATTGTAGCAGTCTTAAACTGGTTTTTAAATGTTTACATAATCATGTTTCCCCCCTGTTCTCTGAAGTGGTTATTAGGTAGAGTAACCACACGGGCTCCACCAATGGTGATTGTCGCATCCCAAAGTACAAGACTCTTTTGGTGAGTCTGTCTTTTCTGTGAAGAAGCAAAACTCTAGAATTCTTTACCGACTAATTTAAAATTAGAAACGCGTGGCAATATTTTCAACAGAGGACTCAAACTATGGCTCAAATCTAAACAACAGTGCCTACATGAATAGGTCAGGTCTGGTTCTGCTCTGGAATTATGTTGTCTTTGCTTTATATCTTATGTCATCCTCTAATTTTATTGTATATTTTATTGTCTGTACTTTTTTAAAAGCCTCCTGTGGACAAGTGTTGCAAATTAGCATGTATGCTAAAACACTCAAACAGTGCATTTGGTTTGTCCTATGTAATTTTGATGTCCATACCAAATAAAGAAATAATAATAAAAATACCATCATTGGGAAGTTTAAAATGGTATGTCTTCCATTTAAATGTTACAAACAGAACCACCCAGAGGAAGAAAAAGAAGGAAACTGTGCGCTCACTTTGAAGCAACGCAGTTATTCAGGCTAAGAAACGGCCTATTCTCTCAGGACGGAGTGGGAGTAACATGGAAGAAAGAGAAGGATGTAGATATCAGGATGGTTGTTTCCAGGTTCCAAAGGCGTAACCGGAGTTTGCTGGTGTGTGACGGAAAGTTCGGCCCTGAGGTGTCAGCGGGAATGAAGCAGCGAGAAGCTAAAGGTACGATGTTGCGGGATGTGGTGAAGATCGCGTGCTGGGAAACGTGGTATTCCAGTAAATTACAGTGTGTCTGGGTGTCCGTCAGGTGTGTTTAGCAGATATTTTGTGGCGTGCAGGTGATTCCAGTGATAGGGTTAAGGTTGGCTAGCTTTCCATTAGCCTGGACAGCAGTCAGTCACCTTCACTTTCACCCTTCCCCAGGCCATACATTATAATTCACTGTGTGTGTGTGTGTGTGTGTGTGTGTGTGTGTGTGTGTGTGTGTGTGTGTGTGTGTGTGTGTGTGTGTGTGTGTGTGTGTGTGTGTGTGTGTGTGTGTGTGTGTGTGTGTGTGTGTGTGTGTGTGAGAAAGTGTGAGTAAGTATTAATCTCCTCAATATTGGTTCTGTGAAATTGACATTTGACGGTAATTGTGTAGCGACAGTGATCTGGTCCTTCTCCTGCTCTGATTGGATGAGGATGTTAAACACACACACACACACACACACACACACACACACACACACACACACACACACACACACACACACACACACACACACAAGCCATGACCGGTTAAAGCACATATATAATGGTAAAACAGACTCCCTCTGCCTTCCCTGGTTGGAGAAACAGAAAGAGGCAAAATTGAGGGATTTGGATTTCTGAACATCATCAAATCGAAAATGATTATTTCACACAATCTTTACGTGCTTGGTATGTTTGGTTTGTTGTTTGTGTTCTTTATCCTCTCACATTAACCCCAAGACACACAGCTAAATACATGATGATTACCAAATTTACTTAAATTATGTTTAAACCTTCACCTTCTATTTCTTCCACTTTCAGTATTTGCTGTAACTACATGAAAAATATACGGAAAATATGTCATTTACATAATATATTATTTACATGTGCCTGTGTTGGAGCTCAGTGGAGAACCACGCTGGTTACCATGGTTACCTAGATTAGTGACATAGTGAAGTTGTTACCACATGCTAAAGTCTCCTTACACCACATCAAGTTCAAATCCTCTCAGGATTCGGTTTGATAAAAAAATTTCAGTTTTCAGACTTTTATTATGAAACGTGGATCTCAAAGAGCGGATTGATCAAAGTCGTTCAGAATAAAGACTCACAATAAAGAACATGTAGCATGGATTGGATGATTGTTTCATTTCACAGATTGTCTGAACTTTAGCATGTGAATGCTAAATAAAAATGTTGTTCTTTAGGATTCACATTCTAACGTGCTGGACTCCCCCAGGAGCACTGGGGTCACTGGTTTTCACATTGTAGTCGTCCTCTTTAGGCCACCGCTGTTGTCCTGTGGAAAGTCCACGCAGACTGGATGGAGCTGGCTCTGTCAGAATGTCGTTGCACATACACACCTGCTCACTCATCTACGTACTCACTCAGTTTCAGGGACAGATAATCTCAGTATTCTAGCTGTGATTCAGTCTCAGGGACCTGGAATGGTTGCTGTTTGTGTCTCTGCTTGTTCTCCTGTCTCTTTGTTTTTTCTCTTACAGATCTCCAAGGCTCGTGTGCTCGTTGTGCATTTCCCTGTGTTTTTTTGCATTTTAGACTAGTAGCGGATGTCACCCCTCACCCCCCAACTTTTCATCATTAACGTCTTTTGTGTCTCCTGAGCGAGTTTTATGTCGAACAGACAATCCTGCTAGGAGGAGTTCGTTAAAGTACGACACGTGAAAATGGCATAAATTGCACCAAAATTACACGATTAATTCAAAATGGCTGACTTCCTGTTCGGTTTCGGCCATGGCACCAAGAGACTTTTCTTTAAGTTGCGACATGATACAGGAGTGTACCGATTTTCATGCATGTACCGTATTGTGGGGCTTGAGGCATAAAGTTTTCTAGGGGGCGCTGTTGAGCCATTTTGCCACGCCCATTAATGCAAACCATGAAATATCACATTTTTCGCCAGGTCTGGCTTATGTGCAAAATTTGGTGACTTCTGGGGCACATTTAGGGGGGCAAAAAGGCCCTCCTTTCGTCGGAAAAATAAAAAATAAAATTCCTACGGATACAATAGGGCCTTCGCACTGTCAGTGCTGGGGCCCTAATAAAAAAAAAAAAAAAAAAAAAAAAAAAAAAGATATATATATTAAAAAAAAATATATATATATAAATAAAATAAATATATATGATATATTAAAATATATATGATATATATTATATATTAAAAATGTATATGCTTAGGTTTTTACCAACATTGTATTAACCATTAATATATATGTAGAAAAAAAAAAGAATGTCGTTGCACCAGGGTATCCAGCTTTGTGCCCCTACTCAACCATTCCAAATGGACCTTCTCTCCTTTTTAATATGCACAAGCTCATCAGTGAGTATCTCATGAAATGTAGACGCAGTGTCTCACTGTGTTTTTATTTCCATGTGCATCAGTGCCAAAAAGCAGCAACATCTCCTCACTGGAGTGTAGATCAGTGATTAGTGGTGTTTCTACTTGAGAAATGTACTGAACTTTCATTCAAATAAAACTGACTTTCCGTACCATTATTAACTAAACAACGGCCCAGACAGTGTTGGAGTAAGTGCCAGCATGCAAGTGGCTCATCATACTTTGCTCTCATCAAGTAAATAAATCGATCAGTCAGTCTTTAACACGGAAGACTGTGTCTTTAGACATCAGTCATCCATGTGCTTTTACAACTATTAAAGTAGTAAAGGTACATGATTGGCTGAGGTCTGTGGATGCAGGGTGTTTACAAAAGTCCGTATTTCCTGTTACTCCGGTAATAAAGTGGTTTAATGGCTTTAAGAAGACCATCAAACCACCAAACCTGACAATTAGCTCATCTTTCTCACTCATTCTGTCTCTCCGTGTTTCCTTCCACCTCTAAGCACCTTGGACAGCACCTACAGCCATTCCACCTCTGATTAAACCTAATAATTAGATCTGTGTGTGTGTGTGTGTGTGTGTGTGTGTGTGTGTGTGTGTGTGTGTGTGTGTGTGTGTGTGTGTGTGTGTGTGTGTGTGTGTGTGTGTGTGTGTGTGTGTGTGTGTGTGTGTGTGTGTGTGTGTGTGTGTGTGTGTGTGTGTGTGTGTGTGTGTGTGTGTGTGTGTAAGAGTGATTTTTATCATAGTTTTGAGGACATCCTATTCTTCTCCAATCATCAGACAGCTCCCTGTGGGCATTCACTAATTAAAATCAATAGTCTCCTCAGACTGACACTGACAGTTCAGCTACAATGAAACGACGTGACCAACAGAAAACAATCTTCAAATTCCTCTGCTTTTACACAAATTGCCCCTTTCAAAAGAAAAAAAAACCCATTGAAAAAGACAGATGTAGGTTTGACACATAAAAGCTGCAGTTCCAAAACCTGAATGTCAGAGTTAATAAGGGTTGGTGTTGACATTGAAGTCTCTGTTGGTCTGGTGCATGAGGGGAGAGATAATGGGAGAGGTGAATATGTTCAGGGTGGAAGGTCACGGGGACCTCGTTGACCTGAAGATGTGCTCAAAGATAAACACAATGTTTTTGCGTGTGCACAACAGGCAGAGGTACTGTACTAATGCGCTGCCCAGAGGGATGCACGGTCTGAAAAACTAAAACCTATAGTAATAATTAACTGCTTCTTATAGAAGATAGTACGGTGGCCGACAAGGGCCAAACGCAGTGCAACGGCCTAATGCGTCTCAGTTAAGGAAAACGGCTTCAAGTACAGAAACGATTCAAATTCACAAGCTCAAAACGAGGTATGAAAAGAGAAACGTGGTGCAAATGAAAAAACGTGCTGCAAAAAACAAAGACAAATGCAGCATCATCAAACGCGCTGCAAATAGAGAAACGATGCAAATTACAAAACGATATAAAACAAGAAACCCTCGTCAAAAGAAAAACGCTTCATAACTGGTCACTACAACCGGAAGTGCTCCAAACCTGCAGGGGACGCTAACTGGAGGTTTACTAAACACTAACTAGAGGTTTACTAACACCAACTAGAGGTTTAAACACTAACTACAGGTTTAAACACTAACTAGAGGCTTACTAACACCAATTAGAGGTTTATTAAACACTAACTAGAGGTTTAAACACTAACTAGAGGTTTAGTGAACACTAACTAGAGGTTTACTAACACTAACTAGAGGTTTACTAACACCAACTAGAGGTTTATTAAACACTAATTAGAGGTTTACTAAACACGAACTAGAGGTTTACTAACACTAACTAGAGGTTTACTAACACTAATTAGAGGTTTACTAAACACTAATTAGAGGTTTACTAACACTAACTAGAGGTTTACTAACAACTAACTAGAGGTTTACTAACACTAACTAGAGGTTTACTAAACACCAACTAGAGGTTTACTAAACACTAACTAGAGGTTTAAACACTAACTAGAGGTTTAAACACTAACTAGAGGTTTACTAACACCAACTAGATGTTTACTAAACACTAACTAGAGGTTTAAACACTAACTAGAGGTTTAAACACTAACTGGAGGTTTACTAAACACTAACTAAAGGTTTAAACACTAACTAGAGGTTTACTAAACACTAACGAGAGGTTTACTAAATACTAACTAGAGGTTTACTGAACACTAACTAGAGGTTTACTAACACTAACTAGAGGTTTACTAAACACTAACTAGAGGTTTTACTAAACGGAAGGTTTTAAGTTTAGTTTTAAAGGTGGAGGTGGTGTCAGCCTCCTTAACCCAGATTGGAAGTTGGTTCCATAGTAATGGTGCCTGATAGCAGAACGCCCGTCCTCCAAATCTACATTTGGATACTAGGAACTACGAGTAAACCTGCACTCTGAGAACGGAGAGCTCTGCCAGGAACATAAGGCACTATCAGGTCTTGCAAATATCGCGGAGCTAAGCCGTTTTGGGCTTCATACGCAAGTAATAAGCACTGCTCTACAGAGAGGTGCAGTGTTCGACCACCGCTATAAAACCCACTACTGTTATCAGAAATGTGAAGACATGGTTGATGACAGAGCTCTTGTACCATGACACAATATCACAATAAATCATTGTTCATTAAGACCTGAGAGTAGGGTCGTAAAAGACCAGGGTATGTTTTCCATCACACATCTTCCTGGCATGTTAACCCATATCAATATGTCCCGTCTTCCTGTGCCGTAAACCTCTGGCTCTTACTATTTGTGAGTATAAACAAAGTAGAGTAGGGAGTAACTGATTAATCACTGACTAAAGGGGTCAGTGGTCAAACACCATCATCTCCTAGATGAAAGTCCAGGATGTGAAGTGTGTCTTGCTGTCATGCAGTAACACAAAGCAGGTGAACATCGTGGCTTTCACAGCGATATGTTTACAGGTCATCCCGCAGTGACAGGGAAGCTGCATCGCCATTGCAAGAAGAGCACAGTAAGGACGTAACAAAGTCCAGCTCCCTCACAACCCTCAGACAATGGCTGTTGGTTTATCGCCACCCAAAACCTGTTACAGTTCCTGCTCACTGGCCATCTATGTGGTACTAGAATAGATTGTCAGCTCAGTGTTGGCGTTTGTGGTCTCTGCTGTCCGTCACCTCCTGATCTGTCTCTCGGATGGCCTTGCAAGATCATTTCCACCTTCAGACAGACCTGATTGTGTATTCAACAAAGTCACATAAAGGTTTGAATTGTCACATGACTACGTGTGCACATCTGTCCCAGTGATGGTTTTGATCCTGGGCCTTCTCTGTGATGCTGACTGTGTCCCTATTGTCCTCCGACACCACAGAAATGCATGTGGCCGTAGGAAACCCGGGCCTTGAACAACCAGGCTGCTGACCTTTCTATCCATGTTGGGAACTCCACCGACTCCACTGAACTCCACATCATGGGCGACTCATACAGACTTTTGTGCTGCCATTGCTGGTCAAATAAAATGAACAAGAAGCCGCCAGAGTCGCTCTTTCTCTGATTTCCACCTCCTGACTCAGATGTCTGACTCCAACCCCCAGACATCGTGCATGTTTCTGGGCCTGGGGAGAATGTGCACTCCAACGAGACAGACCCCAACAAAGATCTGAATTTCCAGATCACATGCTGCCCCTACGGAACGTTTACTGGCATGTGATCACATGTAAGAACCTGACTTGTGCCCTAGCCCAACAATGGTGACCAATGGCGCTTTTATACTAGTACCTACTCAGCCCGTCTCGACTATCCACACCTCGTCTCGACTCGACTCGCCTTGCCCTCGTTTCTTTTCAAGACGTCAGAGTCTCTTTCTCTGATTTCCTCCTCCTGACTCAGACGTCTGACTCCAACCCCCCGACCAATCGGTGGCCTGTAGTGTGATGATGTCAGATACAGCCGACTCAGCAGCTTAGAACCTCGGCAGAATAGATACAGAAAAGTATCTACTCGGTACGTTAGACCCCTAGTGGGAAAGAACCAAACCGAGGCGAAGCGAGTTGCGCTGAGTAGGTACTAGTGGAAAAGCGCCACATTTCACACCAGGTAGTGATTACAGATGTATTCTGGTAGAAAAACTCAACAGAATCAAACAAAACCAATGAATGTTGATTTACTGACTATCAGGACGTTAACTCTACAGTTAAAAACAGAAGAGAGTAAGAGACAGTGATATTGCCTTCAAGTATACACCGCAGAGTGACCTTTGTGATGCGTATAACTGATATGTTAATAGTGGAGTGGGTGTAGATGATAGCAGTGTAGCAGTGTTTAGTCTCATCCCACATATTAGCGGCTGCTTTCCAGCCATCGATCACACACAGTCGGAGTGCTTGAAACACACCAGCAAATAGACACATTCATCACAGCCTCTGAAGATGGCAGTGTGATACACAAATGCAGCACCTCAGCCATGCCTACACTAAGTGCTTCTCTAGGGTGGCAGTCAGCGCAACACGCACACACACACACACACACACACACACACACACACACACACACACACACACACACACACACACACACACACACACACACACACACACACACACACACACACACACACACACACACACACACACACACACACACACACTCGCACTAATAGTGTTGTGGTTGACAGAGCTCTATGTGATGAATTGTATGTCGCTTCCAGACTTCTCAAAGTTAATTTTCTAAAGACTGCTGCCCATTGGAGAGGAGAGGAGATCATAGGAGAGTGGGAGTGTGGTCAGTGTGTGTGTGCGGCAGCAGCAGGAGATGTCCGAACCCCTCAGCTGCGACTCTGAATGATTCAGCCAGCGCTGGCAGCTGTTTAGATGAAGGCTTTGAACTCATTTGTGCCGTTTTCCGTCACCACGAGTTACATTTCCAGCAGGGAGGAGACGGCACCGGACTCAGTTTACATGGGTACAATCACCGTCCTGTTATTTTTACGTTTCCTGTGCTTTCATTTAACCCTTGTGCTGTCTTTGGGTCAAGGAAGGGTGAAGGGAGAAAAGAAGGAATGAAGGAAGGGATAAAAAAACGATGGAAGGAAGGAAAGAAGGAAGTAAGTAGGAAAGGGAGTAAGGAAGGGAGAAAAGATGGAAGGAAGGAAGGGAGAAAAGATGGGAGGAAGGAAAGAAGGAAGTGAGGAAGAAAGGGAAATATAATTCCCATATTTCTGCTCCCTACGAAAAATGAATACTGAACAACTATCCATTACAATGAAGTTGATGTCTTTAGGCTCTTTTCCACTAGTACCTACTCAGCCCGACTCGACTCCACTCGGTTTGGTTCTTTCCCACCAGGGGTCTAACGTGTCGAGTAGATACTTTTCTGTAACTAATCTGCCGAGGTTCTAAGCTGCTGAGTCGGCTGTATCTGACATCATCACACTACAGGCCACCGATTGGTCGGGGGGTTGGAGTCAGACATCTGAGTCAGGAGGAGGAAATCAGAGAAAGAGACTCTGACGGATTCTGGTTCATTTTATTCAACCAGCAACGGCAGCAAAAGTCTGTTTCATGATCCAACTCTGAGGGTCAGATGTTCATAAACCTGGTGCTGAGGAAAGAATTAAAAAGGGATGTAGACGGAGATAAGGAACGACCAGATCTACCAGGAACAAAAATAAAAACAACAAATTCAAATTCTCGAAAAAATTCTCTACAAATTCTCGAAATTGTATTTCAACATTAATCTCAACATTTCAATTTTTTTCTCGACATTTCGACTTTTTTCTTGAAGTGCACAATAAAAAAAAATCTTCCCCTCTCAAATATTTTTTCTCCTGCCACTCCTGACACAATGTTCTTCCTCTGCAGAAACATCTTTTCCTCTCAATTAGCAGGAAATTCATCAGAAAATACTGTAAATTATTTATTTACCGGATGAACATCGGCTTTTGAAGTAAATGTCCATCTCAAGCTTTATATTGTTGGAATCGTTGACTTATTTTTTTTAATTCTAAAGATTGTTAAGTCTTCTCCACGTTTATTTTCAGTGTTAATCATTCAACTTATCCAGATGGAAACACACTATTTTATCCCGCTCGGCAACAGCTTTTAAAGCTGGGAGCACTGCAGAAGATAAAAGCGAGGCTGTTTGAGGGATTTAAACAGCATCGATCTCTTTTCAATTAGTTATTTTATTGTGAGCTGATGAATTGAGAAGAAAGGACAAGGGTAATAAAAGTAAAGGATAAAAAAAACACGAGATGAGAGGCAGAAAATGAAGAACCAAACACAAACAACAAGGGAGGAATGTGAAGAGAGGGAACAAAAAGGACTTTTTCTCCAACTGTTGCAGCATTGCGAGCTAACGTGTACATGCACTGCAAAAACTCAAAATCTTACCAGGAATCTCATTACATTTAAAACAAGAGTCATTACCAGAAAAATAACTTATTTGACCATTTTCACCTGTTTCAAGTAAATCTTCACTTGAAATAAGTAGAAAAATCTGCCAGTGGGACAAGATTTATCAAAAGCAAAAAAAGCTAAATAATCTTGTTCCACTGGCAGATTTTTCTACTTATTTTAAGTGAAAATCTACTTGAAACATGTGAAAATTGTAGTTTTTTTCCAGTGATGAGTCTTGTTTTAAGTGTAATGAGATTTTTTTTGACTAAAAATGAGACATTTTAAGTAGAAACAAGACAGATATTCTTGTTAAGTTTTTGAGTTTTTGCAGTGTGTACCGGTACACACGCTATATGACAGTCAGCTCTGCTGGTGTCTTCATGTGACAGAGTGCTGCCATTATCCCCCCCTGACAAAAACCTCTCTGAGGACAATTTCTAGAAATTATTTTAACAATGGAGCACGCCAAATGTCAGCATTCTCTAATTATGTTTATGCTAATTGTTAATTAGTGTGTTAATGGGATGATCTTAATTAACAATAGGTTTGCGGCTGCTGCTGGCAACAGGGCCGCCATAAAAGGGATGTAATTGCTGCAGAGCGCTTGATGAACATGGATTTATTGGTCGTTTTAACTACAGTGCTTGCCGTTTAATTCTATGATGGATAGAATCAGTGAAAGGTCCAGATAGCGAACAGACCCTGGGAGGAGCGCTGGCGGAGGTGTAATGATGCATATGTGCAGGTGTGCACCGTGTTCTCCAGACATCATAGAGATGGCTGGAGCCTCCCACAGAGATGTCTCTCTGTCTGATGTCTGTCTATGTACGTCTGTCTGAAGGCTCTGAAGTTTTGGTTTTTATTTACAGTTCATTCCAATAAAATTTTAACTAATTGCATAATGGAAGATCTACGCTTATTTTTAAAAGATGAAAACAGCTCTTGGAAAATACGGAAGAGTATTAGGGCCTGACAGGAGAAAAATAAAAATAATATTTTAGAGGAGGAAGATTGTTTTTTCATTATGCACTTCGAGAAAAAAGTTGAAATATCGAGAAAAAAGTTGAAATGTCGAGAAAAAAGTCGAAATGTCGTGAATAAAGTTGAACAACAAGGTTCAGAATACAAGAATTATTAATATGATATATTAATATATATATATATATATATATATATATATATATATATATATATATATATATATATATATATATATATATATATAAAATTAAAAATGCATATATATATATATATATATATATATATATATATATATATATATATGCCTCAGGTTTTTACCAACTTGGTATTAACCATTAATATACAGTATATACTTTGTTTTCAAAGATCCATGCTGCCTTGGTTTTGATAAACCGCAAAACACTTTCCCCTCCGTTTAAGTGACAAACTCCTCCTGCCCTGTTCATCATCACTTCTCCCTGGGTCATTGCCCGGCTGGTGGTAAAGGAGCGGAGCCAGTAATGGACCACAGGGCAACGGTAACTGACTTACTATAATTAAAAAGTAATGCACTAGACCAGGGGTCGGCAACCCAAAATGTTTTAGAGCCATATTGGACCAAAAACACAAAAAACAAATATGTCTGGAGCCACAAAACATTTTAAGTCTTGTATCAGCCTTAGAATGAAGGCAACACATGCTGCATGTTTCTATATTAGTTACAACTTGGTCCTCGGCTGCAAATGTAGCTGCTAATGTCTTTCCATGACTCTTTTTGTTACGCAAATCTGTGGAAGAGTATTAGGGCCAGGCAGGAGAAAAATAAAAATAATATTTTAGAGGGGGAAGATTTTTTTTTCATTAAGCACTTCGAGAAAAAAGTCGAAATGTCAAAAAAAAGTCGAAATGTCTAGATTAATGTTGAAGTACAATTTCGAGAAAAAAGTTGAAATATTGAAAAAAAAAGTCAATGTTGAGAAAAAAGTCAAAATGTCGAGAAAAAAGTCGAGATGTCGAGATTAATGTTGAAGTACAATTGCGAGAAAAAAGTCAAAATGTTGAGAAAAAAGTTGAAATGTCGAGAAAAAAGTCAAAATGTCGAGATTAAAAAAGAAAGGAAAAAGGAAGAAAAAAAGAGAAAAAAAGAAGAAAAAAAGAAGAAAAAAAGAGCAAAAAAGAAAAAAATGAAGAAAAAAAAAGAAGAAAAAAAGGAAAAAAAAGATTTTTGAAAAAGCTCCAGGAGCCACTAGGGCGGCGCTAAAGACCCGCATGCGGGTTGCTGACCCCTGCACTAGAGTATTAGTTAGTGACTTAAGTAACCGTGTTACAGTAACTGTACTGTACCTGTAACGTGTTACTCCCCAACACTGACCATACCAGCGTGGTAGTAGGAACCACAAACCCACAGTCTGAGAAGTTCTGGTTCTGCCCTTCGTCCTCTTATTCACAAGAGATTTGGACAAACTCTTTTACAGTTTAGACTCATAAACAGTCACTGTTCACGCTTCTTCATGTGTGTGTGTGTGTGTGTGTGTGTGTGTGTGTGTGTGTGTGTGTGTGTGTGTGTGTGTGTGTGTGTGTGTGTGTGTGTGTGTGTGTGTCTTCAGTATGTTGATAGAGCCATACCTTATATTTTACTCTGCGTGTGTGGGTGTGTGTGTGTGTGTGTGTGTGTGTGTGTGTGTGTGTGTGTGTGTGTGTGTGTGTGTGTGTGTGTGTGTGTGTGTGTGTGTGTGTGTGTGTGTGTGTGTGTGTGTGGGGTGGAGCTGGGGTCATAAACAGCAGAGTGGATACATTGTGTTGTGGAGATAAAAGATTCCAGTGGACAGATCAATAGGCCATATCAGCCTGCTGTTAAATTACTGATAACACTATTTGCTTTATTTGCTTTTTCCTGGTGCTGCACACACACACACACACACACACACACACACACACACACACACACACACACACACACACACACACACACACACACACACACACACCGTCCTCCGCCTGGAGCTCTGATGATGTTATACTTGACATCTCTGTGTGT
Source organism: Cololabis saira (assembly GCF_033807715.1). Classification (NCBI taxonomy): domain Eukaryota; kingdom Metazoa; phylum Chordata; class Actinopteri; order Beloniformes; family Belonidae; genus Cololabis; species Cololabis saira. Next base: position 45,775,976 of record NC_084593.1, on the reverse strand, counting down.
CTGTTGTGTCTGTGTTTCTCTACTTATGCTCTCATAATGTCTTCACAAGTGCAGTCAGGAGTTTTTCTTGCTCTTCAATTTCAAGGTTTCAAGTACAGTTTTATTACACGTGAAGGAACCAAGCGGGGAAACAAAATGGAAAAGTTAAAGCTGAGGTTACGTGTTTGTGTGGATGAATATGTAGGTCTTTACTGGCACGCAGAAAACGAGCTGTGCTTGTACATGTGGGAGTGCTCACATCACTTAGTTACCTTTTAAGTTTCTGTTTTCCTTCACTGAGCTCATAATAACTTCAACAGTGAACTTGAACAAAGATCTTAAAGTGTTTTCAACAAGTGCCATGTGCATGCATGACACATGACGGTATAACTACCGGGCCATGAGGCTGTCCTACCCCGTCCCAAAGGGGGACTTTCTGTTAGCGAGGGCCCAAGATTAAATACATGATGTTAAATATTGATATTAATAGATGTCTGTCTGTGATTCTGTCTCTTTTTACTCAGTCAACCTATTTTTTCTTTTTAAAGCTTTAAAGGGGACCTATTATGAAAAACAAGTTTTTTCTTGCTTTAACATATATAAAGTGGTCTCCCCTCAGCCTGCCAACTCAGAGAAGGAGGAATGCAACTAAATTCTGCAGTGTCTGTTCACTCCGCCCAGAGGATCCTTCCAGTGTCATGTGACTTCTACGAGCCGTTCAGAATCAGCGCCTATCGTTACGTAACGATAGGCGCTCATTTCCATAGGTCAGCCTCCGCTGCTGAAACCACGCCCACAACTAACTCCACCGGCTGGAGCTGCAGCCTTTGTTTGGAAGCGGTGGATGTTTCCACCGGTTTCCACAGCGAGGGACAGTTAAAATGAGGTTTTGCATCAACACATACCCTCATAAAAGGATCAGTACCAACAGCACGGACCCGACAACTGCACACGAGTCAGCGGTAAGTGACGTTATTTTTTTATGTTATTTATATTTGTTTACAAGTATGATCTTTGCATGGGCTAAGTATTTAGCTTAGCTCCGGTGTTACGGAGCTCTATTAGTAATACATTTATTTCTGTTTATGGTTTTTTAACAATAAAGTTGCCATTTGTGAAAATTCAGTGTTGTGATTTCTTTACAGTTAACATGATTCATCTGTCTTGTAACATAAGAAAGGGTGTCCCTGTTTAGAATTCAATTAAATCTTCCTGTGTGAAGACGAGGTGACTAAAGGCTGATTTATGGTTCCGCGTTACACCAACGCAGAGCCTACGGCGTAGGGTACGCGTCGATTTAACGCAGAACCGTAATTCAGGCTTTAAGATCCCAGGGAGTCGTTTACAGCATGTAACTGAATGTGAGCGTCCGACTATCGCGTCGATCTGCGTGACATCGGACGCTCTCTGTCCACACTGAAACTGTTAAACTCTCTCTGTCCACACTGAAACTGTTAAACTCTCTCTGTCCACACTGAAACTGTTAAACTCTCTCTGTCCACACTGAAACTGTTAAACTCTCTCTGTCCACACTGAAACCGTTAAACTCTCTCTGTCCACACTGAAACTGTTAAACTCTCTCTGTCCACACTGAAACCATTAAACTCTCTCTGTCCACACTGAAACTGTTAAACTCTCTCTGTCCACACTGAAACTGTTAAACTCTCTCTGTCCACACTGAAACCATTAAACTCTCTCTGTCCACACTGAAACTGTTAAACTCTCTCTGTCCACACTGAAACTGTTAAACTCTCTCTGTCCACACTGAAACCGTTAAACTCTCTCTGTCCACACTGAAACTGTTAAACTCTCGGCCAGTTAGGACAGTCCAATACAAAAAACATAAAGCAATGGAATTGATTTTGTCACTGAAGTTCGATCGCATCGCATGGGACACGCTTTAATAGTGTACGGAGCCGCTGCTCTTCTCCCCGGAGAGGCTTTGTTCCCTCCCCTGCTACACGTCATTCAACCAGCCAATCAGCACAGAGCCTCATTATCATAGCCCCACCCCTCAGAATCCCTCATAGAGAAGGAGTTTAGAAGCGGTAAAACTATAGACATGGCCCACAGGCTGAATTTCTGATTTATGTAGAATAAACAAGCTTTTGATTGTTTTTAAGACATTTAAGGCCTGTTTAAAATATACATTAAATGCCATAATAGCTCCCCTTTAAGGTTTTAAATCTGTTTGTTCACCTTTATGAACACTCATCACGTGAATTTTGCCTGGGACTCTGCGTTGGGCTGGCAACCTGTCCAGGGTGTATCCTGCCTTTTGCCTCGACGGCTGAGACCAACAGATCCTCGTGATCCTCCTGAACGGGACTGAAACTATGGAGCTAGAACAGTCTCATAATTCGCAAATGCACACACCGTTTCACAAATGCACACACCGATCCAGGACAAAATTCACAAATGCGAACAGCGCTAACGCAGTTCAAACAGCAGGTGTATCCGCCCCTTTAATCTGATTGGTTTATGAGTAAGTCGTCCCCAACATGGGGTGCGCTCTTATGATTGGCTGAAACAAAGGAAGACATCTGATTTGTTACAGATCCTTCTGTGTTAACAAAACGTATTTGTGGATCGAGTCACAAAAGTCACGCGAATCCAGCGCCGCTCACAGACAAAAAAAACTTTTGTAAATCAGGTAATATTTCTGTGTGCATCAAAAATACATTTGTGTATCTTGTCCTACGCATGTGTGAATTGTTCTGTGCATTTGTGAAACTTGTCCTGTGCATTTGCGAAATGGTGTGTGCATTTGCGAATCGGTGTGTGCATTTGTGAAACTTGTCCTGTGCATTTTTTGAAACGGTGTGTGCATTTGCGAATTGGTGTGTGTGCATGTGTGAATTTTGTCCTGTGAAACAGTGTGTGCATTTGCAAATCGGTGTGTGCATTTGTGAAACGGTGTGCATTTGTGAATTTTGTCCTGTGCATTTGTGAAACGGTGTGTGCATTTGCGAATTATGAGACTGTTCTAGCTCCATATGAAACAGGACGAGAAAATGAAAGGATGGACAGATGATTTTGAATTGGATTGAAAAGGAATGAACTGGACTTCTCTGCAGGACTTCTCACGAAAAGCTATTATTTTTGGACTTTCGATGGACAATACCAATGATGACTTTCTGATAATAATAATATCATAATTCTGTGTAAATTCCATATCCACAAGTCCAAGTATATGAAAGTGAAACCTCGATTTTGTGTATTCCATAACAAATTCCTTCACTTTTCTAAAGCCCATGACAAAAAGAAATGCAATACAACTTTTGAACATCATTGTTGAAGATAATTTATTGGATAAGCCCTAGCCCCTTTAATTATTTTCCTTTTCATTTATTTATTTTCTTTTCCTTCTGTTTTCTCTCAAATGCACCTGTTCCTTGAAGCATTTTGATGCCTTGTTGTTTGTAAATAAAGATATTTAAAAAAAAAAAAAAAAAAAAAAACTAACTTTAACCGGGAAAAAACGAAGGAGATCGCATCAGATGCACTCGAACTGGATGAAGAGGACGTGTTTTAAAACAAATTTCGGTCATTATATATATTATTATTTTGATTATTGTCTGATGTTACAGAACTACATTGTTAGTTTTTGTACTATAAGTCTTCGTCAGTCACAATGTATCAGGGGCCGTTACATCGCCCGGACATCACCCTGGAGCCAGGCCTGGGGTTGGGGCTCAAAGGTTTAATAACCCGTAAGGAGGGAAGGAAACTGGCGTGATCTCTCACCACCGGTACCTTTATCGCTCTGCTGTTTCCCACTCAGGAGCCAGTGTCTGGGGTTGAACCCTCCACGCTCAAGCTTTTGACAGGGAAACAGGAGCACGAACTTCTTCGGTGGTGAGGGAATACGTTATATGGGTCCACTTACACGGGCCCCGAACAATATAACAATAAACGTAACGCTATAATAATACAAACGTAACGGCCGTCGGTCCCCTTGAGAGACCATTGGTGCGTTACACAGTAATAAACAAAACACAATCATAAGCCATCATTTTTGTCCATTGTTCTTGTAGTTTGTTGTGCTGCCCCCTTTTTCCTCTTCTGTGCATGTTTGCAGGCCGGAGCTTCAGGAGCTGCGTGTTGACCTGCGGTCCCCCCCTCTGATCATCCCACTGCTGCTTCCACCTGCCTGTATGGATGTCTGCTGTGTGCTTGCTGACGTCCTGGCCTGCCCCCTCTCCTTTCTCTGTTCTTCATTCTCTCTGTTTTTGTCTTTTACTTTGAGCATTTCTGGAGGTAGTCGGCGGCGTCCTGGTGGTGGTGGAACTCGTGGTTCTGGACCCGGTCCACAGATTTCTGATTTTACGCTCCGCCGTGCTGTGAGCAGCTTCCTTGTCCTCTCTCTCTATCTCTCTGTGTCTCTCGGAGACGGAGAATGAAGCATTGCTGGCAGCCGGGCTTTCCCCCTTTTCCTAGTCTTCATATCCTGGTCACATCCTCTCGTTGCGCACGGGTCCCCGTTCCGGCTGTCATAAAAGGGATGGACGAAGGATGCGTTCACTGGTTCTTGGTATGCAGTGGGCTTTCACGAGAGCAACTGGTGGGATGGCTCCTCGGCTGATGCTAGTTGCACTGATTGAAGATGAGGTGTAGTCCTTACAGAATGTAAGGACCGTAAATGTTTCTCTTTTGATGAAGAAGGTCGGAGAGTGAAATTTGGGAAACCACTGCTATTTCACCCCCAGCCCAGCCCTCTTTACGTCAGCAGGAGGGCCTGCTGTAAATTGGGGTCACTGACCAATGCACCGTTCGTGCGTCACTTTCACATTACCCCCCAAAAGGGCAATTAACTGCAAAGCGCGCTGGGCTTTGGAGTAATTTCCATATTTTAAGACCATGCAGTCAACATTATGACAATTTGGTCTTAAAATCGAGGCTAGTTAGGCCTCAGAGCTCAGAGTTAGGTTAGTTAGTTAAACTCAATTCAATTCAATTCAATTTTATTTATATAGCGTCTAATACAACAGAGTTGTCTCTAGACGCTTTACAGAGACCCATACCCAGAACATGACCCCCGAGCAGTTATTACATAAACAATGGCAGGTAAAAACTCCCCTAGTGGGAGAAAAACCTTAAGCCAAACAGTGGCAAGGAAAAACTCCCCTTTAGGAGGAAGAAACCTTGAGCAGGACCAGGCTCATCAGGGGGGACCCTCCTGCCGAGGGCCAGACTGGTGGGTCAGGGACGGCAACAGCACAGCAGGAAAGGTTACCTTCATTCATTACCTTCATAAACCAAGGTGTTATGAAGGTAATGGAGATTAGTTTGGCCTCCAGGTCTTTGATGCGCTTGTAAAGTACTCGTGCGGTGATAGCTGCACGATAGGTGATCATAACCCAACTACCAAAGAGTAGCGTAAAAGTGACCATGCTAACCAGGTGCTCACTGCATGCTAATCGCTTGGCAAAACAAATTTGGTTCCTTCTGTCAGAATTTGTTGCTCTGAGGTGTCATCAATGGTTAAATTGTAGGGGTGTAACAATACACTAATCTCACGATACGGTACGATACACGATATTGAGGTCACGATAACGATACAATATTATAGCAGTATTTTTTTAACAACCTTGAATGAGGAACATATGACTGGAAAAAATTGTCTTTTATTTGAAAGACACAAAATACAAAACAATACTGTGCGTTTGCCCTATTGTTACAGTTTGTAATGCTTTATAACTGTTTAAGTTTTAAAGAGAAAGCCAGGCCAACCATTTTCCACAAACTGAACTAAAAGTAAATGTCAGGTTTGCATTATGATCTTCAGTTTCATACAAGTACAAATATTTTGCCACAAACTGAATAGTTTCTCTCATGTATGATTTAACTTTTTTCTTTTCCAGAAATTTAACAACTTATTAATTAAATAAATAAATAAATAAATGAATAAATAAAAGTAAAAATAAATAAACTATGAAAAGTCTCAAACTCCAAATGCAACATGACTGTTATTTATCTTCTGCCAGAGCTAAGAGCTTCACCTGCTCCAGCCTGAGGCCGTAAGGTGAACCCGTTATCGTTTCATCCTCACACCTTTGGGGACGACACAATCTTTACATCATAAAAAAAATTGATTCATGCTCAACTTATAAGTAAAAGTTCAGAGCTCAAAACCCCGCAAGAGTCCCGTGATCGGGACGCAAAACGGTACTAGTTTCTTCTGAGCGTAGTAAGATTTTCGTCCTCGGGTCGAGGCACGGTCGTCACGTGATCCCGCTGCACCAATAGGATTTGCGTTACTAGTCAACACAATATATTAATATTAATAACCCAATATCGCGCTACAGTTTGTCAACTCCACGACATGTATCGTGACGTTATTGTATTGCAAAATTTTGTAGCACGATATATCATTACACCCCTATTAAATTGTAACCCTGAAATGCATCCATCACCTCCATTTCTGTTTCGTGAAGGTCAGCACTGAGGTGATGGATGATGACGTTACCGATGTGAATGGTAGCTCCTTTGGGGATGTCTAAGAATATTGTTTGGTTTGGAAGGGTAAGTCTTGTGGCTGTGTCATAGCGGTTATGCGATATCAGCGCCTCTGCCGCAGGTGTGCTAACCAACCAATGATCTCCAGATCTTGCTACATTTGTTTCCATCCCTTCATCTTTAGCAGAGATTTTGCCTTCACACTTCTGTTCCGGAGACTTGCCTCTCAACCCGCAGAGGTAGTTTGCTGCATCCTTTAAAAAGGGGTTACTCAGGAACACCCAATTGATGTCTCTACTCTTTGTGCATAAGTCTACATTAGGAATGAGGTAAAGTGAAGGATCGTCATCATGGAAAGCCACAAGCGGTTCTGTTTGGAGGTAGATATGGGTATTACCCTTCCAAACCCCTACATTCAGTACCGATTTGAGCCTATACACATTCTTCCATTCCATGATTGGAAGGTTAAGGGTGAAACCTAGTTCGAGGTTTTTGGGGTTATGGCCCGACACTGGTGAACGAGAGGGTCGCTGCGCCTTCGGTTCGGAGAGGAGAATTCATCCGATAGTTGAACCTCGGATTCAAGAAGAACAGTGCGGTTTTCATCCCAGTCGTGGAACACTGGACCAGCTCTACACACTCCACAGGGTGCTTGAGGGTTCATGGGAATTTGCCCAACCAGTCCAGCAGAAAAGGGTGGCTTGCCCTCTCCAGGTGGGTGAAGAGGTCTTGTCTCTGGGTCTTGTTCACGAGTGAGGGAAAGATGGAGCGTGAAATTGAGAGACGGATCGGTGCAGTGTCCGCAGTTATGCGGTCGGTGTACCGGACCGTCATGGTGAAGAAGAAGCTGAGTCGAAAGTGGAAGCTTTCAATTTACTGGTCAATCTACGCTCCCACCCTCACCTATGGTCATGAACTTTTGGTAATGACCGAAAGGACAAGATTGCGACCGAGATGAGTTTCCCCCGCAGGGTGGCTGGATGCTCCCTTAGAGGGAATCTCCCTTTGAGAAGCTCTGTCACTCGGGAGGAGCTGGAAGATTCGATTTCGACTTTTTTTTCTCAACATTTCGACTTTTTTCTCGACATTTTGACTTTTTTCTCGACATTTCAAATTTTTTCTCGACATTTCGAATTTTTTCTCAACATTTCAAATTTTTTCTCAACATATGACTTTTTTCTCAACATTTCGACTTTTTTTCTCAACATTTCGACTTTTCTCAAAGTGCATAATGAAAAAAAATCCCCCAGTTCCCCCAGTTATAACTAATATAGCTACATGCAGCATATGTTGCCTTCATTCTAAGGCTTATACAAGACTTTTCATTTTTTGCGGCCCCAGACATATTTGTTTTTTGTGTTTTTTTGTGTCAATATGGCTCTTTCAAAATTTTGGGTTGCCGACCCCTTGTCTAATCAAACACTGTTTCACTAAAGTGCATCCAGCTTTTCCCCCTCTAGTGGTGGTTCACTGATGGCACCATATACTGAAAAGAAAATATGAATCATCTGAATTCAATGATCTTGAGGATAATGTGTGACTGATACCAAAAAGGTCAAATGATTCAGTCAGTAGTAAGTAGTAGTAGTAAACCTTTATTTTACCAGGCAAGAATTGCTAAGAATACATTCTTATTTAAGGCAATGGCCTGGTAGGAGGTGAAAGATCTCCTAAGGGGAAGGGAGAAGGGGAGTAACATTAAGATATACAGTTGACAATAAAAGCACATACAACAACAGTGACACAACAGAAAAGGAATAAATGAGACTGTAACAAAACAACAGCAGCTAGTCAGGTTAGTGAGGTGACAGGATCAGAGAGAGCTTTGGCTGGGACAGCTGCAGGTATATTTCATGGATTTAGTTATGACATTTTTGAAGGAGTTGACAGAGGTAAGAGTTTGTAACTGTAAGGATTTTTGGAGTTGATTCCAGCTGTCGGCAGCAGCAACCTGGAAGGAGGAACGGCCCAGGGAAGAGTGCGACCGTGGGGCATTTAACAGGATGAGAGGGGCAGAACGGGTGTTGTGTATAGGGGGAGGGCGCAGATGCAGAAGCTGTGTTAGGTAGGGAGGAGTAAGACCTAGGAGGGTTTTGAATACCAGCATCAGCCAGTGCATGTTGCGCCTGGTTTCCAGGGGGGGCCAGTTTACCAGGGTGTAGAGGTCACAGTGATGGGTCCTGTATGGGGCGTTGGTAGCAAATCGAATGGCGGAGTGGTAGAGAACGTTGAGCCGTTCAAGTGCTCCTTTGCAGGCAGATCTATATATGACGTCACCGTAATCAAAAAGTGGAAGCACAGTGAGCTGGACCAAGGAGCGTTTGGCAGTGGCAGTGAACGAGGAGCGGTTACGGTAAAGAAAGCTGAGCCTGGCCTTCACTTTTGACTGCAGAGAGGATAAGTGCTCAGTGAATGACAGGCTGCTATCTATCCAGACTCCCAGATATTTATAAGAGGATACCAGGTCAAGTTTACGGTCGTCAGCAGCCAGAATGGTACCATCTTGGACAGCGTGCTTACGACCAAACCACATGACCTTGGTTTTTCTGGAGTTTATGGATAGGCCGAGGGCAGAGAAACCAGACTGTACGGCTTGGAAGCTCTGTTGGAGTGTTTCCAGGGCGATTGCAGGGGAGGGACCGGTGGCATAGAGCACTGTGTCGTCGGCATACAAGTGAATAGATGAGTTGGCAGCTGATTTAACAATATCATTTATGTAAATTGAGAATAGGACTGGGGCTAAGATTGAGCCCTGTGGAACACCATTTAAGATAGACAGGGGTTGTGAGGAATTACAGTCAGATTTCACAAATTGGGTGCGTCCAGTGAGATAGTTCTCGAACCAGGCTAACGAGCTGTTTGAAGCACCGATGGAGTTGAGGCGAACCAAAAGTTGTTTATGTACTACGTTGTCAAAGGCCTTAGCCAGGTCGATGAAGACGGCCACACAGTATTGCTTGGAGTCCAGAGCACTGAAGATGTCATTAAGTACTTTGAGCGTTGCAGTCTCACAGCTGTGGCCTGCACGAAACCCAGATTGAGAATCAGACAGAATATTGTTGGTGTTCAGGAAGCGAACCAGCTGTTTGCAGATCAGTCTCTCCAGTACTTTTGCTATGCATGGTAAAATAGAGATAGGGCGGTAGCAGTTGGGGTCAGCTTGATCTCCCCCTTTAAATAGGGGGCGTACTGAAGCCGTCTTCCAGGCAGATGGAAGTTCAGCTGACTGTATGGATAAGTTGCAAAGGTAGGTGATGGGTTCTGCAATAATAGGGGCTGCAACTTTAAGAAAAAAGGGGTCCAGACCGTCCGGCCCAGGTGGTTTTTTGGGGTCAAGCTTGCTCAGGGTTTCAAAAACCTCCCTCACAGAGACATCCTGCAGGGAGAAGCTGTGGGTGGGGACTAGGTCAGGAGAACTCAGAGGAGAGAGGTTGGGGAAGGGGTCCTGAGGTGTTACAGAGCCAGGTGGAGTGGAAATTTGAACAAAATGCTGGTTAAAAATATCAATCATACGTTTGTTATCCGATACAATGTTTCCTTCCCACGTGAGAGAGGAAGGAAGTTGGGATGGTGCAGTTTTACCCTCCATGTCTTTAACAGTCTTCCAAAACTTTCGTGGGTTAGAGCCACACACTTTAAACTGCTCTTGAAAGTAGTCAGTTTTGGCTTTGCGGATGGATTGGGTGCATTTGTTTCTGATTCGTCTGAAGGATAACCAGTCAACAGAGGATTTTGATTTACGAGCCCTGCGCCAGGTGGAGTTTTTTAGACGAAGCTGTTCAGCAAGTTCACGATTAAACCATGGGCTGCATCTGCTCCTTAGCCTCATCTTTTTGATGGGGGCATGTTTGTTTATTATTTCAGTAAAGGAGTCATAAAAAAGAGTCCATGCATTGCTAATATCAGGGATCAGGCTGAGTCTGTCCCAGCTAACCTCAGCTAGATCATGGAGAAAGGCTTGATCATTAAAATTTTTGAACAGACGTCTCTGGGTAATGATGGTAGGGCGTTTCATTATGCTTCCATTCCGAATACAAGCAGTGAAGCAGTGGTCACTAAGGTCGTTGCAGAAGACACCAGTGCAGTATCTGTCCGGGTTGTTAGTGAGAATGACGTCAATAAGAGTAGCCTTATCCGGATTTTTGGGATCATAACGGGTGGGAGTGGCGATGATCTGAGAGAGGTTAAGAGAGTCCCATTGGTTTAGGACTTGGGCGGGGGGTTTGAGCATGTCCCAATTGAGATCCCCCATCAGGACAAATTCAGCTTTGGTGTATGGGGCCAGGAGGGAGCTGAGGGTGGGCAAGGTGCACGAGGGGGCCGAGGGGGGACGATAGCACCCAGCAACTGTCATTGTGGAGTTCATAGTCAGCTTAATGTTGAGAATAAGTCAAAAACAGTTATGCGTCATCTGGCCTCCATTTCTGATGGCAGCCACAAGTCCAGCTTGTCTCATCTTCCAGTACCATCTGGGAGGCCTATTCAGTTCCGACGCACAGTTATTTCATATGAACTGCCAGGCATGTGTTATTAAAATGCTCTTGGAATTATGAGTATGATGTAATAAAAGCGTTAGGGAACATAATGTTAACTCTTACTCGTTATCACAGCCATTTGACAGTGTGTATTATACCCCAGCTGAAGAGTCAGGGAGTGCATTCAAGTATTTGAAACAGTAAATGGTAAACACAAGGAAAGATGTCATTGTGAAAAGATTGTAGACCATTAAAGAGTGTATAAAGTGCATGTGCTTAACTTCCCCAGTGTCCCCAGTGTCTATAACCGGGGAACAGGGCTGCAGGCTGCGGTTTCATTAGCCGGAGGACCGAAGGTGGACGCTGGTAGAGAGAGGTTCTCCCTCTCCGTGTCCTTATAAATGTTGTCTAGTGGCCAGCTATGACCCGATGGCTCTCCATGCACATGTGTGTGCATGAGTACGTGCATGTGTCCTCTCTGCAGTAAAGTGTATTTTATTGGAGTTAACACTAAGGTCAAATAAAGCAGATTTATTTCTACGGATTACTAGCTCCCTGCTAGCCAGTCCATAAAACAGAAACCAATCACTGACACACACACTCACACACACTCCCACTGCCAGGCTGTGCAGCCAAGATATCATTGCCGCGGTGTGAAAAAGCCACTCTCAGAATGAGGTGTTATGTTTAGCCATTTTAGTCCTGAAGGCCCACAAAGGTCTTAAAGTGATTTCG
>NC_084593.1:45274328-45414328 GCF_033807715.1 Cololabis saira | reverse complement strand
AAAACGTACCAAAAAATACCGTGATATTATACCGTCACCGTTCAAAAGATGAAAAATACCGTGATATTAATTTTAGGTCATATCGCCCACCCCTACTTAAAATAAGTAGAAAGAATCTGCCAGTGGAACAAAATTTGTTTGCTTGTAATGAGAAGATAAATCTTGTCTTTTGAGTTTTTGCAGTGTAAGACGTGAAACATTTCATCAGTCTAGGTCTTATCTGGTTTATCTGGTTAGGAGCAGGAATCAATCAATCAATCAACTTTATTTCTAGAGCACTTATCACAAGGTGCCGTACGATAAAAAGCGGTATAGATATAGAAGGATAATAGAAGAAGGATAAAACAAACAGGGATTAATAACATAAAAAAGAAATAAAAGAGCAAAATAAAACAGTTAAAAAGATTGCAAAGTCAAGGTTTTATCAGTCAACCAAAATGTTTGTCCAAATAAAAACGTCTTCATTTATCTTTTAAAAGAGTCAGCACTGTTGGTCAGGTGCATAGAGAGAGGAAGAGCGATCCACAGTCGAGGGCGATGGACTGAAAAGATCTTGTCTTATCGTGATCTTGGGACGGATAAGAAGTGTTGTTCTGATGACCTGAGTGAGCGAGCTGCTGGGGCATAAACAGTTCAAAGATCACAAATATATTTTGGGGCTTGGCCATGAAAAGCTGTCAAAGTCAGTACAATAATCTTAAAATCATTATGTTGCTTTACTGGCAGCCAATGTAAAGAAGATAAAGTCGGGGTGATGGTTCCATCTAAGAGCTCCAGTTAAAAGCCTGGCTGCAGCATTCTGGACAATCTGCAGTCTCTTTAAAGAACGATCGTTAAAACAGGTAAAAAGAGAGTATGAGTCCAGTCTAGAAGAAACAAAAGCATGTAAGACCATCTACAAGTCGACACACGAAAGAATACTCTTAAGTTTAGAAATGTTCTTAGATGATAAAAGCCATTTTTTGACACAGCCCTTGAGTGTTTATACAAAGAAAGAGATGAATCAAACAACAGCTCCAGGTTCCTGATGCTCCACTGGACAGAAGAGCCCGGGGCCCCAAGGTGTTGCTTGATTAATGGAATCTTTTTATCGGGGGCAAAGATCAGGGATTCCGTTTTGGAAGGATTTAGCCGAAGATAATTGTTTAACCATTTGTCGATGGAATCTACACAATTTGATAAATCAGCTAGCACCCCAATCTCCGACTCATGAAAAGAACAGTATAGCCAGATATATCAGCATAAAAGTGGTAAGATACATTTTCAAAAAGGGTTATAAGCCTTCCAAAATTAATTTTCACACATTTAACAATTGTATATTTAAAATATATTTACACAAATCTGTGTATCATGCCCTTAAACTACTATGTACACTCTTATTTTAGTATTAACAACCTCCATTTCTGTGAAAAAAATAATATTTGCTAAGAACTACATTTCCCTATAGTCATGCTATACAGCTTTATGTTAATCAGCGCCATATTTGTAGTCACATTAGTTTGGGTTAACCCTAACGTATAAAAACGTTTTAAAAAACATATATCAATTGAGTATATCTATTATGTAGTGCATCTGAATTAGTAACTACATTTTATAGAGATGATGTATGTTAAGGAATTGTAAATATGTTTGTTTATTTAGGATAGTCTATTTAAAGTCATGTAAATGACATTGATGTATGTGATTCAATATAAATTGTAAATGTACCTGTGTACGGTTTATTTTAATATTTACCGTTCAAAAGCACAACACATTTAACCGTTTACTTCCACGTCCACGTCGGGGCCTCGTCACGTGATCAGGATCTACGCTCATCACTCTATGACGTAGAGGGGATGCCCAGGGAATTCCCTGTGTTTGACGGACTGGCAGAATGGTTAAAACAATGAATTTAAATATCGTCTGTCTCCACTTCCTGGTTCAAAAGCAATTAAAAATGATATTTCGTGGCTGGACGAGGCTCTGGTTAAGGTCTGGTTAGGTTAATGCACCACTTATGATTGGTTAGAAGTAGGAAATGCTTGGGGTTTTTGCTAAAAATAATAATTTCACATCACTTACGCCACCTCCGTCGCCATGGCGACAGCAAACAACAATCGAATTTACGTTAAATACTAGAAAACACGGTTAAATACTCGCCATCAAAATACTGTTAAAAATCATCAAAACACTGTTAAAACAGCGTTAAAAATATGCTTTTACAAACTGACAGTAACAAACAGTAACTTGCGCATCCAAAAACTCATAACTTAGCCACTATAATAAAGAATAATATATACATAATAATAATGTAATAATCTGTGTATATATCACGACAACGGATCCCATTGACTTCGCATAGTACTATATCCGTGGTGCTTACACGGAATTTTACCACTTTCCGTGCTGGTGCCACGGAAAATAGTGGTGAGAGGTTGTGGGCATTTCACGGATTTTTGTGAGATCAGGTTGTACCCTTTCTAGTATTTTAGACATAAAAGAAAGTTTTGATATACCATAAAAAAAAACAAATAAAGGCCCAAATCAACAGGTGTTTATTTGGGCCTAGCGTTTATTAATTGTGTGTCTCCATTCAACCCAAATCTTATTGTGTGTCTTCGATCTAGCCAGCTAGCGCTAGCCACCAACGGCTTCTCGTTGTCAGCTTTGTTCTGATACTCTTTTCCCATGACTCGTATAATCTTCCGCCACTCACGCTGATGTATGGCACATTTGTGAAGTATCCAAGCTAAGGGAAAAGAGGGAGGCAAAACAAAGGAGGGGAAAAGAGGTGAGCGAAGAGCTGGAGGCTACGAGCTCACCTCTTTGATACACAAGCCGCTCAACTTCACAACACGTCATCAGTGAGGTCCCTCTAAATCAGGGGTCGGCAGCTCTAGAGCCGCATGTGGCTCTTTAGCGCTGCCCTAGTGGCTCCCTGGTGCTTTTTCAAAAATTTTATTTTTTCCTTTCCTTTTTAATCTCAACATTTCGACTTTTTTCTCGACATTTCGACTTTTTTCTCGAAATTTTTACTTTTTTCTCGACATTTCGACTTTTCTCGAAATTGTGCTTCAACATTAATCTCGACATTTCGACTTTTTTCTCGACATTTAGACTTTTCTCGAAATTGTATTTCAACATTAATCTCGACATTTTGACTTTTTCCTCAACATTTCGACTTTTTTCTTGAAGTGAATAATGAAAAAAAAATCTTCCTCCTCTAAAATATAATTTTTATTTTTCTCCTGCCTGGCCCTAATACCCTTCCGTACTCTTCCTCGTGGTTCTCAAGATAAGTCCGACCTGCCGTAGCTCGGTCTTGTTTTACGGTAAGCCCTAAAGGTGTCGGCGCCCCCCCCAGAAGGCCCCGCAGCCTTGGCTCCCCAACGCGCTCTCACATGAAAGATTGAAACTTGAAACAGCGGACAAACGATCTGTTCTGTCTTCCTCTCAGATTAAAGCAGCATTATGACTGATCTAAAGGCCTCCGGGGTGGGGGAGCCTCCTCCGCCCTACATGATCTTCCTGGTCGTCTTCCTCTTCTTCATGACTGGACTGCTGGGCTTCCTAATCTGCCACCTGCTCAAGAAGAAGGGCTACCGCTGCCGGACCGGAGACATGGAGGAAGAAGAGGAGGAGGGGAAGCTTGGAGAGGATGAGGATGGTAGGTGAGAACGGATGACAGTCAACATGAACACATGAAAGATCCGCGTGTTCGTTTGTCTGGTGCTCCATGCAGCACCCTGTAATGTAATAATTTCCTGAAAATGTAATAAAATTTGCACTTAACTCAATCAAAAATGTAATAAAATCCAATAATGTAATAACTTTACCAATAATGTAATAAAATTTGCACTTAACTCAATAAAAAATGTAATAAAATCCAATAATGTAATAACTTCACCAATAATGTAATAAAATATCCTGACTGCTATTGTAATAAAGGTTTTACCGATAATGTAATACCTTATTACATTATTGGGAAATTATTACATTTCCAGGTGGGTCTTTTTTTTTTTTTTTTTCAAAAACTGATAATGTAATACTTGACAGATAATGTAATATATATGTTCATTTTCAGTCCAGAGTTCTACATTTTATGTTTTAAGTATCTAAGCATGTTATATACGCTGGATTTGAAACACCAGAATGACTATTGGGTTAAATTGCAGACTTTGAGTACCATGTAATAAATTCCCAATAATGTAATAAGGTATTACATTATCAGTAAAAACTGTTATTACAATATCCGTCTGGATATTTTATTACATTATTGGTGAAGTTACTACATTATTGGGTTTTTACATTTTCGATTGAGTTAAGTGCAAATTTTATTAAATTTTCAGGCGTTATTACATTTTCAGGAAATTATTACATTATAGGGTGCTAAACTCCATAAGAAAACCAGTGAACAGAATCAAATGTTAATACCAGCTTTATTATATCATGCACAATATTTTCCGGAGTTACACTTTTCTCAAACCACAGAGGTAGCAGAGAAATGCACACAGTGGTCATCGATCCAGCCCTATTTATACTGAAAACGGAGGTGTTTTGTACGTTATAGGTGTGGAATGTTGAACCTTATCTGTGAAAACATATGTGGGGAAAGAAACCTAAACATGTAACACTTTCAGCTAGGGCTGGGCGATATGGCAAAAAAAGTGATCACGATTTTTTTTCCCATATTGAACGATCTCGATTTTTAATCACGATTTTTTTAAATCAGAAGATCCCCCCTCCCTTCTGGAATAAAATAGAAAGAAACCAGAGATTAGTTTTTTTTTTATTAACAAAAAAAGCAAATAGCATGTTTTAACAAGAATCCAGAATGCTACCAGTGGTACCCACCGAAAAAACCAAACCAAAATGAAAATTTGAGGCCGAAACTGAAGCGGAATAAAATAAAAAGACTTGGCTGAATACTGAGTACTGAATAGCCTACGGAATGCGGTTGTTCACAGTTTTTCATTTATTTTGCCATTTTTTTCACAATTGCATAGATAAAATTGCAATGACATTATTAAAAACAAAAACAGTAAACTAATATGAGTTGAGCCACTGTCAAGCAGCTGGCGATGCGGTTGCTAAAATTGACCAACAGGTGGATCTCTAACATCACAGTTTGTGTACTGTGCGTGACTCTGACGCTGGTTGGTAATTAAGGAGTTAAAACTCACTCGCCACTTACAGGACTCAGTAGCCAGCAGAAACGGCAGTTTTATTACATTTATTAACTGTAGTACCGCTATTATGAGAGGTTATTTCTCACAGTATTAGCCTAAAGGGACTTAAGGCTGATTTATGGTCCCGCGTAACACCAACGCAGAGCCTACGGCGTCATCTGGTGAGCTCTGCTTGTTGCCGCCGCGCTCCGACACATTCACTCCGCTGAGCGCGCACGCACACACGCACGCACGCACGCACGCACACACACACCCATGTCGGGACCGCGGAGTTTCTGAAGTCGGCGGTGATGAGTAATTTGTGGTACAAGCAGAGCGAATCACAACTTTAATGAGTGCTGTTCGAATACACAATACATCCATCACGAAGGGTATTTTGTGAATCCATCACACCCTCCTCCTGTACGCTCGGAAGAAGTTGTCCGGCGAAATAAATAAATAAATAACCGCTAACCGTGAGTCCCGGTCGGCTCGAAGCTAAGCTAACGCTAGCCTGCGGTTGTCTTGTAGTTTTATTCTCTCTGGTCACGCTTGCTCCCACCAGTGCAGGGGAGGCAGATGTGACTACTTTACTGCCTATGGTCATGCAACTTGCCGTGGCATGTCATGCATGATCAATTAATGCAGACAGCGCGGTGCCAGGGAAGCGGGTTGTGATTGGTTGTCGTACACTTTGCTGCAGCATGTTTTGCACGTGATCGAGAAAGTATACCCACAGCTGATCACCGTGATCGAACTTAATTTGATCGCGATCACAAATCGAGATCGTATAATCGCCCAGCCCTACTTTCAGCCATATATAACCTGCTGATTGTTTCTTACTTAAGCTTTTAACTCAGCAAATACCTAAGATCACTAAAACTTTGAGAAAAACAGGATGGAACCCATCAGTTTTCTCTCCATTGTCTTCCCCTAAAGAAGAAATCAGCTAAACAGTCCAGTCATACAAACCAGGATGTGTTCCAGCAACCACCAGTGTAGAATCTTATAGTAAAACCCCTCATACCTTTAACAATTTCATTAAATCCTGACACATACAGTTGTGTGAAAAAGTTTTTGCCCCCTTCCTGATTTTTTATTTTTTTGCATGTTTGTCGCACTTAATTGTTTCAGATCATCAAACAAATTTAAATATTAGACAAAGATAACACAAGTAAACACAAAATGCAGTTTTTAAATGGACGTTTTTATTTATAACCTACATGGTTTCGATTTTTCGTGTGAAAGATTTATTGCCCCCCCCTGTTAATGTAGTGTCTTTGTATTTGTTCTGCGGATGGTGATTCAGCACCATGGAATTAGTGGACTCGTGGACGTGTGGGAGTCGTATCACGTCATAACGCCAATACACTGTGAGAAGCTTGTGATTCCTCAGTTGGCGGTGTGACAGCAACAGTGTTCTCTGGGAGTACCATCTCCATGATGAATGGCCTGCCTTCAGTCGTCCTCCAGATTCAGAGATACAAACACCAAGTGTGAAGATCCTCAGGGTTGTTGTTGTCTGATGGTGGTTAATTGCCGTTCAGCAGCATCAGCAGGGCTTTGCAGAGACGGCAAGACCTTACTGCTGAAGCAGACGTGATAAGAAACCCACGTAATTAACTGAAAGAGGCCTTAGCAAAAACTCCCTGCAGCATGTGATGGTTAAGACTGTTCACAGAAATTGATCACAGACGTGGTGAAGCACAGAACAGCAGCGGGCATCAGAGCCGGCTCGCTGTTTCCAGCTTTGATCCACTGCACCTAAATAAGAATAAGCTCACACTCGCCGACACAAGCGTGTGTATTTAAGCACTCGGATATGTAAACGCACTCAGATGTGAGCACGCCTGTAAACACGGGCCGACCAGACCGACCGGACATACCGGACCAACTGGGCTGACTGGACAGACCGGACAGACTGAACAGAGTGGACGAGACCGGACATACTTGACAGACCGGACAGACCAGACCGAGCGCACATACCGGACAGACCGGACATATTGGACCGACTGGACAGACCAGACTGACCGGGCCGAGTGGACTGACCGGACAGACCGGACATACCGGACCGATTGGACGGGCCAGACATACCGGACAGACAAAACCGACCGGACAGACCAGACATACTGGACCAACCGGATATATACTGGACAGACCGGGCCGAGTGGACTGACCGGACTGACCGGACATACTTGACAGACCAGACCGAGCGCACATACCGGACAGACCGGACCGACCGGACATACTGAACAGACTGAACAGACTGAACAGAGTGGACAGACCAGACCGAGCGCACATACTGGGCCGACCGGACCGATTGGACGGACCAGACATATCGGACAGACAAAACCGACCGGACAGACCGGACATACTGGACCAACCGGATATACCGGACAGACCGAACAGAGTGGACAGACCAGACCGAGCGCACATACCGGACAGACCGGACCAATCGGACATACCGGACCGACGACGCCAACTATGTTAAAATTTCTTAGCAAATCCTTTGCTTTCATTATACAACAGACAACCTTGAACTTAGGGTCTGTATAGTTTAATAATCAGGAGCTTATTTAGTTTGACTTGCATGTCAGATGAAAAGCACGTGTGCTGATGAATGCGTGGTTGCCGTCCACCGTGCCGTCTGCCCGACGGGCTTCATTCGTTAATGTGTGTTGTTTTGATGTCCTGCAGGTGAGCATGAAGAAAACCAGGACACAGTGGAGCAAATCCTGAAATGTATCCTGGAAAATGAAGGTAAGACACGTCAGAACAACGCTCCGCTTCATTTATCAGCAGATGATTGATTTGCTCCTCTGCCTCGTTTATCTGGTGCTCCATAAGAAAACCAGTGAACAGAATCAAATGTTAATACAAGCTTTTATTATATCATGCACAATATTTTCCAGCCGGAGGTCCACCTGATGGTCATCCAGCGCCACTAAAACGGGATTATAATCAAAGTCTTGGATGTAACCTTGGGTTGTATAACTGAGCGTGAGAACTTGCTGGGATGTCCACTCCTGGGAGAGTTGGGCTCCATCTTTAATGTTTTCCCACTTGTTAATAGTTTTTCTCTCGATGAAGGGTTGACTACATTTCTTTTTAAAACAACCTTTTAGCCAGGGGTTGTTGCTGCCCAGGAGTCTGAGAAATCTCTGCTCTTTAGAGGTTTTAGGCCACGTTTACACATAGCCGGGTATTTACAAAAACGGATATTTCCCCCTCTACGTTTTGAAAAATACCATCATTTACACAAACCTGCATAAATACGCTGTTAAGGAGTGCTATGAGTATTCAATTCAATTTTATTTATATAGCGTCTAATACAACAGAGTTGTCTCTAGACGCTTTACAGAGACCCATACCCAGAACATGACCCCCGAGCAATTATTACATAAACAATGGCAGGTAAAAACTCCCCTAGTGGGAGAAAAACCTTAAGCCAAACAGTGACAAGGAAAAACTCCCCTTTAGGAGGGAAGAAACCTTGAGCAGGACCAGGCTCATAAGGGGGGACCCTCCTGCCGAGGGCCAGACTGGTGGGTCAGGGACGGCAACAGCACAGCAGGCAGGTGGAAGCAGCAACGGGATGACCGGGGGTGGGGACCGCAGGCCAGCACGCAGCTCCCGAAGCTCCGGCCCAATCAGCAAGTCCCAGGTTGGGGTGCAGGGTCGGGGAAAGACTTGTGCTCCGTAATGCAAGCTACAAGCCACCCACGACCACCTGCAGGTTCCGGTGTCCGGCAAAGGATGCTGCAACATGGACAAAAGAGAGAAAAGGGAGGAGAAGGGGGGGCCAGCACAAGGAACTACAGGAGCGACTCTGACACACTAAAGTTTACACTACCTAGAGATTTACCAACACCAGCTAGAGGTTTACTAAACACTAACTATAGGCTTTACTAAACAGAAATGTTTTAAGTTTAGTTTTAAAGGTGGAGGTGGTGTCAGCCCCCTTAACCCAGATTGGAAGTTGGTTCCATAGTAGTGGTGCCTGATAGCAGAACGCCCGCCCTCCAAATCTACATTTAGATACTCTAGGAACTACGAGTAAACCTGCACTCTGAGAACGGAGAGCTCTGACAGGAACATAAGGCACTATCAGGTCTTGCAAATAATGCGGAGCTAAGCCGTTTTGGGCTTTATACGCAAGTAATAACATTTTAAATTGGATTCTGAATTTTACGGGTAACCAATGGAGCGATGCTAACACTGGAGAGACGTGGTCTCTCCTGCTAATTCCTGTCAGTACTCGTGCTGCTGCATTTTGGATCAGCTGGAGCCTATTCAGCAAATTACTTGGACATCCTGCTAACAACACATTACAGTAATCTAGTCTAGAAGATACAAACGCATGAACTAGTTTTTCTGCATCACTCTGCGAGAGGATTTTCCTAATCTTTGCAATATTACGGAGATGGAAAAAGGCTATTTTACAAACCTGATTGACATATGGTTTAAACGACAAATCCTGATCGAAAATAACACCAAGGTTTCTCACAGTTGCACTGGAAGCCATTGCAACACCATCTAATCCCTTCCTAAGATGCTCTGGACCAAGAATGATAACCTCTGTTTTATCTGAATTTAGAAGCAGGACATTTCTGGACATCCAGTCCTTGATGTCCCTAAGACATGCCTGAAGTTTAACTAACGGTTCTGTTTCATCCGGCTTCATAGACAAGTAGAGCTGCGTATCATCAGCATAACAATGAAAGTGTATGCCGTGATTCTGGATTATACTTCCCAACGGCTGCATGTATAAACTGAACAAGATTGGCCCTAGCACTGAACCCTGCGGAACACCATAACAGACCCTTGACTGTTCTGAAGAAACCTCATGTACATGAACAAACTGGAACCTGTCAGATAGATATGATTTAAACCAACATAGAGCTGTCCCTTTAATCCCAACAACGTGCTCTAACCTGTGCAGCAAAATGCCATGATCTATAGTGTCAAAAGCAGCACTGAGGTCCAGTAGAACCAGTATGGAAACTAATCCCTTATCTGAGGCCATAAGGAGGTCATTGGTGACTCGAACCAGTGCTGTCTCTGTGCTATGATGCATTCTGAACCCTGACTGAAAGACTTCAAACAGATCATTTATATACAAATAGTCACATAACTGGCTTGAAACTGCCTTTTCCAGAATTTTAGACACAAATGGAAGGTTGGAAATTGGTCTATAATTAGCTAAGGTGTCTGGGTCAAGAGAAGGTTTTTTAAGTAAAGGTTTAATTACTGCGACTTTGAAAACCTGTGGTACATATCCTAAACTTAGGGATAAGTTAATTTGGTCCAGTATTGTCGTACCAATAAGAGAAAAAATATGTTTGAATAGTCGAGTCGGGATGGGGTCTAACATACATGTGGTTGACTTAGCTCTATTAACGAGTGAAGTCAGCTCAGGGAGGTCTATAGGATCAAAACAGTCTAGAGACAAGTCAGAGCCTAGGGAAGTCGCTAAAGCTGAAGAAACACCTACAACCGGCTGGTTGATTTCTTCTCTAATTCTCGCGATTTTACTGTTGAAGAAGCTCATAAAGTCCTCACTACTGAGAGCTGCAGGAATGCACGGCTCAACAGAGTTGTGACTCTTTGTCAGCCTGGCTACAGTGCTGAACAGAAAACGTGGGTTACTTTTGTTATCCTCTATCAACGTTGAATAATAAGCTGTTCTGGCTTTGCGAATGGCTTTTTTATATACTATTAGAATATCTTTCCATTTACGATAAGAGTCTACAGACCTACAAGAGTACCACTTCCTTTCCATTTTACGCACGTTTTGTTTCAACATGCGGATATCTGAATTATACCAGGGAGTTAGCTCCTGTGGCTAGAAACCCTCCTTTTCAGAGGAGCAACTTCATCTAAAGCTGAATGCAACAAATCAGCAGTGTTACTAGCAAGGAAATTAACATCTGCAGAGGTAGAACCCAGGTCACTGGCCTCGACTACATCACTATTTCGCACTGTCGTAAGATAAGCAATGGCCTCCCTAAATTTAACAATAACTTCATCAGACAAACATCTGCTAAAATAATACCTCCTATTTTGCACTTCAACATCAACAAAATTAAATTCAAACGTTATTAAGTAATGGTCGGATAAAAGGGAGTTTACAGGTGACACCAACAGACCATCAGTTTCAACACCGTAGGTGAGAACGAGATCGAGAGTATGATTGCCAGACCTACAGGGGGCAGTGTAACGAGAAGATAAAGTCATGCTAGCCAATCAGAATCCTGGAAAAAAACATCAACAAATGACACGTTGCCAAACAAATTGTAAACACAGGTCGCACACATGATGCTGGTGACGTTTCTGTCGCATAATGTGACATTCTGAAGCCTAAATGTCCGTTTCCCTCTGTTTACTCCACTTTGGCCGGAGTTTCCAGGAATTATGGTTTTTGGTGACTTTGAGCTTCGTTTTCGTGTAAACGAACGGCCAAAACGCATGAAAACACCACCGTTTTTGCTACAGTACGTGTTAACGGGGCATTAGACGCGACGCACTCTTTTGAATCATGTAGAAGTAGTACTTTTTATTGCAGTTATTCACACACTGCCTCTGCAGTTTTCACTTATTTCCTTTTCAGTAAATAATAGCTCAGTGCAATATGTCATGTCTTCATTCAAGCTTGTAGCATTTTCCACCTTTTCGTCTCACCTGCGTTCATTTCTGCTGCTTTTATGGAGCTATGGGTTAAATTTAAACTTCAAAGTAGTGTTGGGGCAGTTGTGGCTCACTTCGAGAAGCAAAGTCTACCATCCTAGTAGGGGGACTGCAGCATGGACCGAAGGATTGGGTCAAGTTGGACGCTGCTTAATTATACTCTTAGCTGGTACTCTAGATGTTTTTAGACAGCGGTGGTTCGCGTGTTTTCAGAGGTTTTTAGGTGGGAGTCCTATGCTCTAAAGTGCTGATAAAGTCTCTTTTTAACAAAGACTTGTCTTTATATGGATGAATAGTCACCAGATTTATAACTGACATTCTTTTTGTCCCCTCCAGCCAATATGGAGGCTTTCAATGAGATGTTTGTGAACCAGAACGTGTGCGTGCGCCACGACCCCAGGTAAGCCCATTCAGATTAGCCTGTTTCACAGATTCTTTTAACTTGTGAATGGGGTATTAAAAGTGTATGTAACAAAGGATGACCTGCTCCATGTCACCATACAGCATGATCAATGTGATCATTTCAAATCTACTCCAGCTAACTTTCATAATATGGAGCCAGATGTAATGAAAAATGGACTTTATCACTTTTTCTTAAAATAAAATCCACCCAGAGACAATTTCTTATCATTTTAATTTATTTATTTTTCTTTTTTTTCTTGATTGATTTCCTTAAATAAAAAAATATTTCTGAATTGAATTGATTTATAACTGGCATGACTTTCTTATGTTCAATATCAGTAGTTAGAATAAATTATTCTATTTATTCAAGAAAATTGTTGATAATTGCAACATAAAGCAAAACAGTCCCCCAGTATATACTTCCTGCACACATTTACCAAAAGATGTGAGGCGTTCCACATGGAGCAGGGTCTCAGGGTGAAACTATCCACTAACCCAGAGCGTATTTGTTAGGGGTCGTCACAATGTTTGTACAATTCTTATTCTAGTTATTATTACTTGATATTCTTGTCTTTTTTCTTGTACTACATTTAATCTAAACGTAAGCCTTTTCACAAAATGGGTAATGGTTTAATTTTTAATTTGAAAATCTTATTGATGTTCATGTCCAGGTTACGCAAAGAGTCCATTGGCGGTGTTCCTCCCCATCTTCATACAGTCCACTCAGGCACCGACCACAACACCTGCCACCTTTGTGCGCAGGGTCGCGCTAAAAAGGGCCGCAGACAAAGCAGGACGCCTCGCACCAAACGACCCTGGGAGCAAACTGTGTTCTCTGTTGGAAGGTAACAGTGTACAATCCATTGATTTTGTAAAGTTCAGGGTGGAGTAGCCATGTGAGCAAATGATGGGAAAACTACATTATCAATGTATCGTTATCCTCTCAGATTTCGAGTGATACACACTGATAAGAGGCTCCATGGTGGTGCTACTCCATTGGCTACATCAGGGGACCAGCTGGACCGATCCCAGGACAGCGAGGACAGAAAGGAGGGCGGGTATAATCTGAGAAGTATGTTCAAAGAGGTTCGCCGGCCTTCAGAAGGTGCCAATGGAATATCTGGAATTGCGGGAAGACGAAAAAAGAGTGTGACCATATTTGGACTGAGGCGGGGAAGTGACCCTGCAGGTGTAAGAGTAAAAGAGGCGACGGGGAGGGAGTTTGGAGAGGTCAAATTTAGTTTCCAGCAGCCTGTAGTTTTGGAGGAACCTCGACGGACAGCGAAAATCAAAGCTGATCCTGAGCATTCTATAAAACCTGGTACCAAGTCCGAACCTGAGCTTGTTTCAGCTCAATGTGATGCTAAAAGCTCAGGTCACGTAACATCTCCTTCTATTCAAAGTAAGACAAAGGCCTTGAGTCCTAGCTCCAGTCCCAAGGAATGTTCTGAGCTCGGAGCAAGCCCTCAACCAACAAACACCATGACCACAACTCCTACTGGGACCACAGTAGCTTCTGCCCCAAGTTACCTTACTATTTCATCTGAGAGGAGAGTAAATGTTGACAATAAGATGTTAAAGATGGAAGAAGCATACGATCCTGGACCTCTACAGACCTCTACACCCATTGCCCCCATTCCAACGTCCATTCCAGGCTTCATACCTGTGATGCCTATTGAACTCCATTCTACCAAAAGTTTTTCAGTTGACCAAACTCCCCCTGACCCAAGCTCCAGCCCAGACCTGGAGCCAGGCTTTGGAACTGGCCTCCATTTGATAAGCTTAGGTTCATCTCCCCTTGCTTCCTTGGCCGAGTCACCAAGCCTCCAAAGTACGTCAGACAACGTGCCATCAGAGGGAATACAAGCTGCCTTCTCCCCTGGCCCCGCACCAAGCCCAAAACTCTTGCTGCCTCAAGAAATGTCCAGCCAAGAATGTAGGTCATCTTCATCCTTGGGGCCAAGTGGCAGCCCAGCACAGTCCCTCTCCCTCTCACTTTCTCGTGATGACCAAAACCTTCGTCCTACCCTGAAGTCATTAAGTGTAAGATCTGAAACACCTGTGATCAAAGGAAATGTTTCCAGCTCATCGGCTATAAAGGTGCAGGAAGCAGAAGGAAGCACAATCCCAAAAACTGAGGAAAAGATAGAAATAAAGAGACCTGGGATTCTGAAAACATCTAAACTTTCCCCAGTTGCAACAGGAGATCCTAAAGGTTCTGGCTTTTCCTCTCCATCCGATCAGCCGGTGAAGGATAAACTGAGCAGTTTGCCTTCGCCGCATTTCGGCCCGGCGTCCCCGTCCTCACCTGAAAGCACTAGAATAAGTAGTGTGACTATTGTTAAAGCCAGCCCTGACAGCAAGAGAGAGTTTTCTGTTGTCACTATGGTGGAGGACGAAGGAACTCCTACGTCTATAACAGATCAGAAAGGAAGGACTTCTGAACATGAGAGAAGGACAGGTGGTCCAGCAGCCAGTCAACAAGGAAAGTTTTCTGTTTCAAGTGTTGAAGAACCTGAGAGTGAGAGCAAAGAAAGGTCAGGGATGGAGGTTAGGCCAACGCTGACGAAAGACAATGATGACCTGATGGAGATGGAAGATATTAGAGACTGCAAGGTTACTCAGGTGGAAGGAGCTGAGAGGAAGGAGAACTATATGATGCAGATGCAATCAAAACAGGATTGAGAGATGAAGCTGTGGGGGGGGGGGGTTGGAAACTTCCTATGACGATCCAAAAAAGAAAAAGTGGTACCACTCAGTGAAGGTTAGGAGAGGACAAATAATAGTATGATCAAAGATCGTTATGATCTTTGATGATATTTTCACTATAATGAACATGTTTGTAGGAGACTGGACTGGCAAGTTAAATGACCAGCCTGATGAAGACAATGATCAGCTTTGCAACCTTTCCAAACTAAACAATGTACTCTTTGGACTAGAGATAATAATTTTTGAAGGTTTTTTTTTTGTCTTTCTTTTTTTTATAAATCAAGTTTTAGATTTTAGCCATGGAAGGGGGAGAGGGAGAGTCAACGGCTCCATCTCCCACTGGGAGAGACACTGACTGTTTACATGCAGTCAATAACCCCTTTAAAACCCGAATATTAGCAATAACCGTGTTTTGTACGGCCATGTAAACACCAATAACCCCTTTGAATAACCTGAATTTGCTCATATTCAGGTTTTTAAAAACCCCAATATGACCCCTGGGTTACTCCTTTTAAAACCTGAATATTGGGTCATGTAAACTCCAAACAGAATATCCCCATCAAACGGAACAGGAATTTGTTTTCTGCACATGCTCTGTTCACAAGGAATCCTGGTCTTTTGAGTCCAGGAAGTTCTTATAAACACGGAGAAACACAAGACCAGGAGGAGACTAATCACTTCATAAATGTAATGAAGGATATGAACATTTCTGCATTTGTAGACGGTAGAAAGTACCGGGATAGAAGATTTACAAGAAGGTGAGAGAAAAGTTGCGCGAAGCAGCATTTGTTTTGAA
The DNA here is from genome assembly GCF_033807715.1 of Cololabis saira. NCBI lineage: Eukaryota > Metazoa > Chordata > Actinopteri > Beloniformes > Belonidae > Cololabis > Cololabis saira. The sequence continues at coordinate 45,398,587 of NC_084593.1, read as the reverse complement.
TTTGGATACAGGAAGAAGAAGCAGAAATGACGGTAATTGCGTCATCACGTTCTCCGCGCGTTGCTGGTTTGATCGAGATATCCTGAATGATTAATTACCATGTAAACGGAATATTCAGAATGTCTCAGTAACCGGAATATTAGCAATAACCTGAATTTTGACTGCATGTAAACGTAGTCCCTGACTCCATCTCCCACTGAGAGAGGAACCGGCTCCATCTTCACCACCGACTCCATCTCCCACTGGTACCTTGAAATGTCTCTACATGCTTGTTTGAGTGGCATAACCTTTGTTCTGATATATATATTCTCTTCACAATGGGTTGTAATAAATGTTGACATCTTGAGACTTTTCTATAGTGGTGCTTGATAGTTTGTGAATCCTTATCTGGATTTTTGCATCTCATGATGGTGTAGGTCATATTTTAGGTCACAAGACCTAAACGTTCATCGAGAACCCAGTTCAACAAATCCAGTCTGAACAATCACATATAATATACATACTAATATAATGAATTAATATAATCAGTATTTAGTTAATCTGGATAAATGATCCACTATTACATGTGTAGAGTGAAAATGTGTGTTTGTTTTTTCCCCAGAACTTTGTGGGGGCTTACGTGTGAAGAAATAACAGCAACTAAACGTTAAAAAATTAAAAATGTGCTACAGTTGCATCAACAGGTTGAAAATGTCAGCCTGTAATTGGCAAATGCTGAAACACCACAACGTCTAAAAAATTGTTTTGCCAGCCCATTGATATGAATTAATATTCCTAATGTGTGCATCAGGATAGATATCTTGAAATCGTTTTTATACAGTTGGGTTACTATCACTGGCTGACTGAATAGAGATTGAAAATTGTCATTTTCATCTGTTGAGCCATGCTGCTAATATTGTCCTAACTCTAACCCTAACGTATGTGAACACATACTATGTATATACTGCTGTTGAGGATGGTGTAAAAATGAACAGTCAGTATCCGTAACAGGTGTCACTGTCTTCAGTTGAACTATTTGTTTCACTGCCATTCTTTTTACTGTTGACTGTTGTAAGAAAGGTTCAGGGGGAAGCGTCCAGTACAACTGTCACCCTAACTTATTGGAGTTAGGTTTCTCTCATGCTTAGTTTGTTGCTTTAGGGAGTCATTCAGTAAAAGATAAACATGGTTTGTAATGTGGTTGTATTAAGGAAAGCCATTTTCCAACCAAATGTAACAGTTTTTAGTGCATAAACGTAACCAGATGGCTTAGATCCCTAAACATAACCAGATGGTTTAGATCCCTAAACATAACCAGGTGATTTAGATCTCTAAACAGAACCAGATGATTTAGATCCCTAAACATAACGAGGAGATCTAGATCCCCTAAACACAACCAGATGATTTAGATCCCTAAACAGAACCAGATAATTTAGATCCATAAACATAACCAGATGGTTTAAATTCCTAAACATAACCAGGTGATTTAGATCCCTAAAAATAACCAGGTGATTTTGATCCCTAAACATAACCAGATGATTTAGATCCCTAAACATAACCAGATGGTTTAGATCCCTAAACATAACCAGATGATTTAGATCCCTAAACAGAACCCGATGATTTAGATTCCTGAACATAACCAGTTGATTTAGATCCCCTAAACATAACCAGATGATTTAGATCCCTAAACATAACCAGATGATTTAGATCCCTAAACATAGCCAGGTGATTTAGATCCCTAAACATAACCAGGTGATTTATATCCCTAAACATAACCAGATGGTTTAGATCCCTAAACATAACCAGGTTATTTAGATCCCTAAACAGAATCCGATGATTTAGATCCCCTAAACATTACCAGGTGATTTAGATCCCTATTGATATTCAGATATTTAGAGACATGTAGGAGTGGGCACAGTGGTGCAGCTGGTAGTGCAGGCACCTCAAATGGGCATGTTTACCCCCCCCCCCCCCCCATGACTTCAGCGCCCACACCCTGGGTGGGGTTGGTGAAAGGGCCTTTCTGTGTGGAGTTTGCATGTTCTCCCCGTGTTCCCTTGGGTAGCAATGTGAGCTACTTTCACAAAAACATGCAGCAGTCCTGGGCTCTACTGCCCCCTCTGGCCAACCGGGGCGCCAGATGAGGTGGGGAGGATCCGGCCGGAATAACGTGATCCTTCCACGTGCTACGTCCGCCCGGAAAAAACCCCACCCTGCCTGGTGAAAAGATGCAGCCTGCTCACTCCTCAGGTTAAGGAGGAGACCTGAGCTCAGTGCGGGAACTCCCGGGGTTGGTAGAGGGAGCAATGCCCAGGACTGTCACTTAAGTAGGAGCACTGGGTGAAAAATGGGGAAAAATAAGGGGTACGTTTGTTTGTTTATTAAGAAATTGAGACATGGAACTTGTTTGGTAATAAACACAAAACCGGCATCCTGGATAAATATTCACATAACGAACCATTCAGTGTACAGAAGACATGTCTTTAATATCTCATCATTCCGGGAGACTAATTCATGTGTAGCAACAATGATAATGATAAACCATAAACCTTTGTCCATGCAAAGCTTTCTTAACAATGAAGGTGAAGGTGACTGGTTTAAATCTGTGCAGACTTGATATACTCGCCTACTACATACTTGCATTTTCTCCAGGCACTCTGACTTCCTCCCAGAGTCAAAAAACATCAATGTTCATTTGGGTTTGAGCGTTTATGTTGTTTTATTTGCGCCCACCCCAGTCTTGTCTAGGGTATGCCTTGCCTTATGCCTAACCCCACTGTCATCCCAACGAATTAACTAGACCATAGACTCCCAAAGATTTTTACAACGAGTAAAGTCTTAAGGAGACGTTTATGCAGCTAGAGAGTTTAGCGGACAGCAAGCTCCATAAATAAGCTCTAATGGTCTGACGGCCCACTATCCATCCTGGGAATAACTAACATTGAGGAATTTGGATCTCAATAAGACATTTAAGGCTTTGAAAGTGAGCAAATGACCGTAATTCCAATCCTATAGTCTAAACAACGGAGCGGGATGTTGTGATTGACACTATTTGAAGTTGCACTTAAATACAAAAGAATAAAAACTTGAGCATTTTCTTTCTCTTTTTGTTCTCTTTCTGGGCTAAAAAGTATCCTAAAACCGTATGCAAACTGTTAAAAAGATGAAAGATGAGAGAGATGAGAAGCAGCAAGGTTTTTGGTTCAAATCGTGGTTGGGTTCTTTCTGTAAGGAGTTTGTGCTTTCCCCATGCCTGCACGGTCACTTTTCAGTTTTCTGGACGTCTGTATGAATTAGTGCGAGCATGCCAAGTAGTTTGTCCGAACCGTCTCTGCGTGGCCCTGTGGTGGACTGGTGCCCATGTATGCCGCTTTTCCACTAGTATTCAATTCAATTCAATTCAATTCAATTCAATTCAATTCAATTTTATTTATATAGCGTCTAATACAACAGATGTTGTCTCTAGACGCTTTCCAGTGACCGAGAACATAAACCCCCGAGCAATTATTACATAAACAATAGCAGGTAAAAACTCCCCTAGTGGGAGAAAAGCCTGAAGCCAAACAGTGGCAAGAAAAACTCCCCTTTAGGAGGGAAGAAACCTTGAGCAGGACCAGGATCAGGGGGGACCCTCCTGCCGAAGGCCAGACTGGGGGGTCGGGGACGTCAACGGCACACAGCAGGCATGTGGAAGCAGCAGCGGGATGACCAGAGGGATGGGGGCGCAGGCAGGTGGAAGAAGTAGCGGGATGACCAGAGGGCGCTGGGACCGCAGGCAGCTGGAAGCAGCAACGGGATGACCGGGGGTGGGGGTGGGGGGGGCGGGACCGCAGGCCAGCACGCAGCTCCCGAAGCTCTGGCCTGCAAACATGCACAAAAGAGAAAAAAGGGGGCCCAGCACAAGAAACTACAGGAGCGATGGACAAAAATGATGGCTATGAGATACTTATAATAAATAAAAATGGAAATGGAGAAGAGAGGAAGGGAAGAGGAGAAGAAGGGTGAGAGGCACCGCTCAGTGGATCATGTCCCCCCTGCAGCATAAGCCTATAGCAGCATATCTACCGCGAAGCTATATTTGAGACTAACTATTATAGTTTTGTTCTATAGCTGCAACTATGACTACTGACTCTAACACACTGGAGTTTACACTACCTAGAGATTTACCAACAGCAGCTAGAGGTTTACTAAACACTAACTATAGGCTTTACTAAACAGAAAGGTTTTAAGTTTAGTTTTAAAGGTGGAGGTGGTGTCAGCCTCCTTAACCCAGACTGGAAGTTGGTTCCAAAGTAATGGTGCCTGATAGCAGAACGCCCGCCTTCCAAATCTACATTTGGATACTCTAGGAACTACGAGTAAACCTGCACTCTGAGAACGGAGAGCTCTGCCAGGAACATAAGGCACTATCAGGTCTTGCAAACAATGCAGAGTACCTACTCCGCCTCGACCCGGCTCGCCTCGGTTTGGTTCTTTCCCACCAGGGGTCTAACGTGCCGAGTAGATACTTTTCTATTCTGCCGAGGTTCTAAGCGGCTGAGTCGGCTGTATCTGACATCATCACACTACAGGTCACTGATTGGTCGGAGGGTTGGAGTCAGACGCCTGAGTCAGGAGGAGGAAATCAGAGAAAGAGACTCTGACAGATTCTTGTTCATTTTATTCGACAGGCAATGGCAGCAGAAGTCTGTTTGATCCAACTCTGAGGTGCAGATGTTCATAAACCTGGTGTCTGAGGAGAGAATTAAAAAAGGATCTAGTCGGGCGATAAGGAACGACCAGATCTACCAGGAGCTCTGTCACTTCATAGCTGTTCACGGCTCCAGCTGACTTTTCAGCAGCGCCGAGACAAACTAAAAAAAAAAAAAGCGTTGCCGCTTGAAGTTCTTTCACTCTCATTTTTTAACTTGATATGGAACACAAGCCACAGACCCAGCAGCACATCTATCATCTCCTCCAGGTTCTTCATCTTTAGTGTTGTCTTCTTCCTTTAGATACACAATCAAATACGTCACAGCAGCTTCTCCAACCTCCTACTTCTGCTCTAGGTGCTGAATTGTAGTGGAATAGAAACCAGGCCGAGTTGAGATGAGTAGGGCCAAGTAGGTACTAGTGGAAAAGTGCCAGTAGGGAGCCCTGGCATGCCACTCCCCTGTCCAGGATGAAACTGCTATAGAACATGAGTTGCATCAGGAGAGATGAAAGCCAAAGATAAAAATGACAGCTTGTAGACTTGTTTGTAGTTATTCACGAGCTGCAGAACTGGCTGGAAAATAACCAGGGTAAAGTGAATTAGCAATAATGTTAATATAACGTTGTCAAACAGCCCAATGGGAGCCGTGTCCAGAAGAAGAGGTTCTTGTGGGACTCAGTACCTTAATTTAATTATTTATTTAAGATGCAAGCTTGTTTTTCATAAATTTATTCTCAAAGTATCTCAGATGTTTTGTTCTTACGGACGAGTATTAGGGCCATGCAGGAGAAAAAATATTTGAGAGGGCAGGATTTTTTTTTATGCAAAGTCAAAATGTCAATATAAATATTGAAATACAATAAAGTGGAAATGTCTCCTCTGGCCCATCAAATCCAGTTAGGAAATCACGAAATTTTGACTTTTTTCTCAACATTTCGACTTTTTTCTCGAAATTGTACTTCAACATTAATCTCGACATTTCCACTTTTTTCTTGAAGTGCATAATGAAAAAAAAAATCTTCCTCTTAAATATTATTTTTATTTTTCTCCTGCTTGGCCCTAATACTCTTCCGTATGTTCTAAATAGGAGGACTTCTAAATGATATTACAACCTTTCAAATCCCTCCACAAAAGCATCCTCACAATCACATGCTGGAGTTGAAACGTCCGTCCAGCCGCCACACAGACAACACGTGAACAGGTCACTTGTGCAAACCGGATCTTTCTTTTCCTTCACTTTGTTGCAAGAATCTGTATTTGTTGAGATTTGCCTTTCTGGCGCTGAGCCTGATTTGTCCTCCTCACTGGAGACGGGGCCGGAGCAGAGTCTGGCAGCCACACTGCAGAGGTTTCAGGTCAGAGGTCCAGGATATTTCCGGGCCTTTGTGGGAAATCAAGCAGGATGTCTTCACTCTGCCTCTCTTCCCCTCCCCGTTCTCTGTCCTCCCTTTTCCCATGAATCTTCATTTGAGCTGTTCTGTGATCAGACTGACTTCATTCAGCGCAGGGGTCGGCAACCCGCGGCTCTAGAGCCGCATGCAGCTCTTTAGCGCCGCCCTAATGGCTCCTGGAGCTTTTTCAAAAACGTTTGACATTTTTTTCTTTTCTTCTTTTTTCCTTTTCTTTTTAATCTCGACATTTTGACTTTTTTCTCAAAAGTTTGACTTTTTTCTCAACATTTTCAACTTTTTTCATGAAATTTTAACTATTCCCTCGAAATTTTGACTTTTTTCTCGTCATTTCAACTTTTTTCTCGTCATTTCAACTTTTTTCTCGACATTTCGACTTAGTGCATAATAAAGTGCATAATGAAAAATAATCTTCCCCCAGTTATAACTAATATAGATACATGCAGCATGTGTTGCCTTCATTCTAAGGCTTATACAAGACTTTTTGGGTTGCCGACCCCTGATCCAGCGGGACGCACTTCTCACACACAGAGCTGCAGTTCTTTCACCATTTCTATATTTATATCATATTTATGGCATTATATCACAAAAGAAGGGCTCATATATTTCCATGTTAAAGGATAAAAGGGCACCTACTTTTTAACCCATGTTGTGAGTGAAAGTATGTATAAAAGGACAGTGTTTTTTCTTTGTCTTTGCTTATATTCTATGTGGACTCCTTTTAGAGCCGTGACAACAAAATAAATGAATCTTATCATGTATATGCTACTGCAACCCAAAATAAAGAGTGCAAAATGATGCAAACGTAAGAGCTCTCAGTAGCCGTCATGTAGCACAGGTCTCTGGGAGTGTGTGAATGTTTCTTTGTTCCTTTGACACCAGTGCATGCAGCCCCCACGCATGGAGCCACTACTTCTGTCAATCAAAGTGTAAACTTCAGTGATTGTCTGTAAACAGTAAATAAAGGGACATGTCCACATTTATATGAGTTACCGGTGTTTTAATGTTCAACTAAATCCTTCTTACATCCTGTCCTCCTTATCCTTTTACAAGCATTAGTCACTGACCTGATTAGCGTGCTCTTGTTTCTTCCTGCAGGACGAGGAGACCGTTTCATGTTCCTGGCTGCTGACTTCTCCTCAAACGTACATGATTAAAAGTTTGCTCCGTCTCTGACGTGCGTCTGTATAGATTTGTGTTTCTTTAATATACAAACAGAGAAAAAAGAAGAAAATCTCTGCAAACGTCAATGGATAGATACAGTAGATGGGCGGATGGATAGATGGGTGGATGGATGGGTAGGTGGATGGATGTATGGAAAGATGGATGGATAGGTGGATGGATGTATATATGGATGGATGAATGGATAGGTGGATGGATGGATGTATATATGGGAAGATGGATGGATAAATGAATGGATGGTGATGGATAGATAGGTGGATTTAACACGATTTATCCGATCCTCTCTTCTCCATTTCCATTTTTATTTATTTAAGTACGGTATCTCATAGCTATCATTTTTGTCCATCGCTCCTGTAGTTTCTTGTGCTGGCCCCCCTTTTCTTTTTTTTTCTCTTTTGTACATGGTCTCTGAATGCACAACACCGGATCCTGCAGCGTGGGAGTGAGGGGGTCAGGGTAACGGCCCGGGCAGGCGAGGGAGAGTTTTGTCCGTCAAGACTCCTCTCCCTGGCCCTGCACCTTCTCAACCTTTCCCCGACCCTGAACCTAACCTAGGGCTTGCTGATTGGGCTGGAGCTTCGGGAGCTGAATGCTGGCCTGCGGTCCCCACCCCTGGTCATCCCGTTGCTGCTTCCACCTGCCTGCTGTCCCCACCCCCGGTCATCCCGTTGCTGCTTCCACCTGCCTGCTGTGCTGTTGACGTCCCCGACCCACCAGTCTGGCCCTCAGCAGGAGGGTCCCCCCTTATGAGCCTGGTCCTGGTCCAGGTTTCTTCCCTCCTAAAGGGGAGTTTTCCTTGCCACTGTTTGGCTTAAGGTTTTTCTCCCACTAGGGGAGTTTTTACCTGCCATTGTTTATGTAATAATTGCTCGGGGGTCATGTTCATGTTCTGGGTCTCTGGAAAGCATCTAGAGACAACTTTTGTTGTATTAGACGCTATATAAATAAAATTGAATTGAATCAAATGAACACTAGAGCTGCTAACCCGTCCCAGTCGTTGTCTGGTCCAGGCTGAATAGCAACACCATAAAAACAGCCGGTCAGAGTAGTGCACTAACTACTCCCTAAAGAACCACACAGACGTCATCAACAGTCATTTAATGGCAAAAAACACTGGTTTGGATACAAAACAGGAAAATACACATTTAATTTTGGTCCTTATTTATAAAAACATCATACTGCTTACAATAAAAAAGTCATACTTTATAGTTAATGATCTTTGTTAGGTGTTTTAACACTTTTAAATCCACTTAAATGATAAGAATTATACATTGCACATATTTATACTGACAGCTGTTTCTTTACAGAGGTCCGTCTCTCTCTGGGTAAGGATTTAGCTGTTTATGATTTAAACTCACAAGGCCATAAAGGGTAACAAAAATCTTTGCTTTGTCCGGAATCGCTGTGTACTCGTCTCACCACTGAGTTGGAAGCTTCTGTGTGGGAGGAGGAGGGGGCGGCCGACACTGAGGAAATAGGATGGATGGATGGATGGATTAGTCCTCCATTTAGCTCCAACATGGGCACTCATTTGTTTAAGAGAAGCTTTTATGCTACACGTACTGAAGAGTATCAGGGCCATGCAGGAGAAAAAATATTTGAGAGGGGAAGATTTTTTTTTATTGTGCACTTTGAGAAAAAAAATCAAAATGTCGAGAAAAAAGTCGAAATGTTGGGGATGTTGAAATAAAATTTCGAGAAAAAAGTTGAAATGTCGAGAATAATGTTGAAATACAATTTCAAGAATAAAGTCGAAATTTCGTGAATAAAGTCGAAATTTCGAGAATAAAGTTAATACAATTTGGTGAATAAAGTGTAAATGTCTCCTCCTCTATCAAATCCAGTTAGCAGAGTGACTGACAGCTCTGCAGCAGCAGCCGTAACTAACTAACTAACTTATATCCTTGGAGTGGAACGTTAAGGTACGTTTCTGAAATTATGCAACTGCATATGTGTGACGTGTTTCAAAACAATATGGTCATTAAATTTTGACTTTTTCTCAACATTTCGACTTTTTTCTCAAAATTGTACTTCAATTCAATTCAATTCATATTTATTTCGAGCAATACAACATAACATAAGTGACCTGCGTGCAACAGAAAATTAAACAAATACCTTTATCAGGTTTATCAGGTGCAGGTTCAAAATACAAATGAATTCGTTAACACTCGAAAGGGAGTGGGAAGAAGAAAACTTATTTAATCCCACCCCTGTTTCTCATTATCAATTTTTTTTTTAAGGCTTCCTCCTGTCTCAACATTTAAACCAAAACAATGAACAAAAGACCTATATCAAATTATAATAAAAATTATTCTACAGTTCACCTCACCTAAATTTACACACATTGTGGTTGTGAAATGCAGATGCAGATTCACAACCACAATGCGTGCAAAGCCAGGAACAATACTTCAACATTAATCTCGACATTTCAACTTTTTTCTCGAAGTGCATAATGAAAAAAAAATCTTCCTCTAAAATATTATTTTATTTTTCTCCTGCTTGGCCCTAATACTCTTCCTTACTACACATGTGTTAGATACAGACATACTGGTTTTATCTGCCCACTGGGGACCTCCAGAGGAATTTGTCCACTTCCTCTATCTTCTGACGGGACAGCTGGGCAACGGTGTAAACCATGAGCATCTAAAATATTATATTTTAGGGAAGACAATAAGATAAAGATATGAAAACCTTTTTCAGAGAGCAAACAGTGACACAATCCTACCTAATCTCTTATTTGCCCGCCTGGACACGTCTGAGGGAGCAGCCTGCTGTGAGTCCTCCAGACCACCAGGGGGCGAACAACCACCTGCTGGAATCTCCCCGGCAGCTGAGGAGGTCGTCCTGGGGGGAGACGAGGGAGGCCTGCTGGGAGTCTGGTGAGGCTGGAGAGGAAAATAAAGTAAATGTGGAAGCAGTTTTCCTTGTGGAAGCTGTCCGGAGAGACCGGTGTCACCTCTTCTCCGTCCTGTTCCTCTCCTTCATCCTGGACCAGCTCCACCACCAGGGACGGGAAGACTCCTCTCTTTCCATCCAACTCTCCCTCCCAAAAGCCGTCGTCCACCTAGGGAGAAGAACATCAAAGTGCACGGACGTTTCCTGACCTTTGAACCCTTCTGAGGATAGAGGAAGCATTTGAACCGCACATGAGAAAATATGTTTATCTACTTTTCTTATTTTTGTGAGGGGGGGGTGTATATTGTTTTTCGGCACTACCTTGTTCTCTATAGCTGATATAACATGAATTACTCCTATGTGGGATCAATAAAGTTCTTATTTTTGCCATCTGAGAAAATTAAATATATTTGGTGTTTCCCAAGTATATTAGTGCGTGTGTGAATGAATAAATGAGACGTAAAACGTACATTTCTTTGTAGAAAGGCGCTTTATGAAAATAAGTCCATTTACTTGTATTAGTTTACAGCGCAGTCTTGAACATCCAATATGGCGGCGACGTTGACGTATCGCAGCAGCGGATATGGATATATGTCTATGGTCACAGTGTCCAAGTTTATGACCCTACACAGGCCAGCTGACAGTCCTGCCGGGGCCCGGGACAAAATAATCTAAGATGGGCCCCCCTGCGCCCGTATCTCTCCTTCTCCCTCTTCCTCTCCTCTCCCTCTGCTCTTCAGGTTTTTATACAAGCTAATGTTAACATTAGAGCTAGCCAGTTAGGTTAAGTTACAAGGTTGGTAAACGTTGGCTGCTGTTTCTTACCTTGCTCTACGCTGACTTTATTAATTCCAGCTTCACCGTCACCACCTTTTTAAAATATTTGTGTAGAGAATCTCTGAAGCCTCTATTTTCTTCTTCTCTTCTTCTCTTTTCTCTTCTTTTCTGAGCACCGGACTTGTGCTGACCGGACATTTTGACCATTCTAATGGTTGAATTAAATGATAACGTCAAATTTTGATCAGCGGCCAAACCATTTTTGTGTTGGGGGTTCTTGAACACAAGGACAATTAAGAAAACAAATAACAAACTTCTATGTAACTCAAATACTACATATTTTTTTCCACAAATAGGCATATTTTGAAACATTTTGAAAAATAATTCCATAATTTAATGAGAATTAAAAAAAAAAAAAAAAAAAGATTTCTTCAGTTCTGGCCCCCCCCCCTACCCTGGGCCCGGGACAACAGACCCGTTTGTCCCCCCGTATCGGCGGCCGTGACCCTACACTTCAAACATCACAACACGGTACAGAAACAGTTTTACTGACCGCTCCCTGTCGACGGCGTGTGAGCCGGATCAGCGCCCCCTCCTGGAAGGAAAGCTCCTCTGCACTCTGACCCCGGTAGGCGTACAGAGCTCTGGCTGCACAGAGACCAAAGACAGGAACATCAGGCTAAATATCACAGTTGTTTTCACACTGCAAAAAATCTAAATCTTACCAGGAATATTTGTCTTATTTCTAGTTAAAATGTCTCATTTTTAGTCAAAAAATCTCATTACACTTAAAACAAGAGTCATCACCAGAAAAATAACTTGTTATTTGACAATTTTCACCTGTTTCAAGTAAATGTTCACTTGAAATAAGTAGAAAAATCTGCCAGTGGAACAAGATTTATCTTCTTATTACAAGCAAAAAAATCTTGTTCCACTGGCAGATTTTTCTACTTATTTTAAGTGAAAATCTACTTGAAACAGGTGAAAATTGTTGTTTTTTCCAGTGATGAGTCTTGTTTTAAGTGTAATGAGACATTTTAACTAGAAATAAGACAAATATTCTTGTTAAGGGGAAATGTTGTACTTTTAGGAGTAGTTTTGAATCACTATACTTTTTACTTTTACTTGAGTAGATTTGTGAAGAAGAAACTGTTCCTGTTACTCCGCTACATTAGGCTACGTTGAGCTGTTACTTTTCTTTTATCCCTTTTATCCGCGTACGCGTCAATCTCATGACATCACTGGTGATTCTTTGGGAAAAATGTTTGTTTTTGCATGTTTTGTCACATTTACACAGACTCAAACACACACAGAGTTTCTATTAGTTCATGTTTGTTCTAGTTCTGCCTGGTTAAAAAAGAAAAGTACAAAGGCTTGAAATTTTGTGCTACTTGTGCTTAATTTATTTTTTTATTCTGTTATTATTTTATTTATTTTATTATTTATTAAAGTACTTGAATTTACTTTAAGATAATTCTTTTAAGCTATTTTAAATTGTTTCTCAATTTTAATTTATTTTATTATTTTATTGATTTAATTTGCCTGAAGATGATTATTTTGTACTTTTGTCTGTTTTAATGGTTGTGTTAAAAAAATAAATCAGACGTTACTCAACAGTTACTCAGTACTTGAGTAGTTTTTTCACCAAGTACTTTTTTACTTTTACTCAAGTAATTATTTGGATGACTACTTTTTACTTCTACTTGAGTCATATTATTCTGAAGTAACAGTACTTTTACTTGAGTACAATTTTTGGCTACTCTACCAACTCTGCATAGGGCCATCTAGTGTTCTGCTGGAAGTATTATTATGTTTCTGGATTACATTTTTATGTAGTTCTATTTTAGGAAATGAAGTCAAATTAAAAGAATAATTGTAAATCACATAATCATACTCCAGCTGTCGTAATACGGTGAGTATCAGTTACTCCAGAAGTGATGTGGTCATGTATTGACTGCAGAGCCGGCCCAAGGCATAAGCTGCTTAGGGCCCCGTGACCACTAGGGGGCCCCCAAGAGTTAAAAAAATTAAAATAAAAAATAACATAATTTTTTTTATGTGTGTGTGATGATTCATACATTATCAAAATGTAAGTTATTGTACAAAAACATCATAATTAATATTGTTACATAAACAATATTACAGTATGTTAACAGACTAAGTTGAGTGATTTTAATTATAGTTCTACTTTTTGTAGTACTTTGTTGTTGTACTTGTTGCTGTTTATTTAAAACCAGAAATAAAGTAGATAACGTGTTTACAGTAAATGGTTTATAAATGATCTATTTGATTATTTTTTTTTCTTTTACACTGTAGATGACACTCAGTATCAGTTAGTACTATATCACTTTAAATATTAAGTGTAAATCAACCCCAGGCCGCTCTTGTAGCTGAATTTGCTCCATTTCAGATTAAAAACCATAGATGGTAAAAACCTGCCAGGCTGACAGTAGGATGATGGAAATAACTGCTGCAACTGTGCAGCTCTCTGACCTTTGACCTGTTGCTTCTCTGTGTGGCCAGTAGGGGACGTTGCTGACTTTGATCAATATTAATGAAAGATTTTTCTGCAAGTTTGTTAATCTGTTGTAGTTTCCATGATCTTAATCACTGTGGATTACAATCTAACTACAACTAAAAGTTCTTACATCTAGTTTACAAGTGTATTTGTAATGACATAAGTTTATAGTGGGTGTGTGAAAGATCAATAATCAGTATTATTGGCAGTAATAGAGGGCCCCAAAATCACATTTTGCTTAGGGCCCCATGCAGGCTTGGGCCGGCCCTGATTGACTTTGCCAGGACTGTATTAGTCACATTTGCCAAACGACTCCGTTTCTACGTCGTGGACTAATGATGGAGAGCGACCGTAACGTCTGCCCCGTCCTCTGCACAGACAGACAGACCGGGACGATATTCAGGATGAGACCAGAACTCACCTCTACTCCCTGCTTCCTCTCGGCCCCCGGGCGGGGAGGCGGGGCTGAACCGGTCCAGCTGAGCCGGGTCCTCTGCAGGGAAACACAGGAAGTGCACGTAGCGCTCAGGGACGTAGCCCACCTGGCCCTGGGAGTTGCTAACCTGCACAGTGACACAACAATGAAGAGTTTGGGCCAATCCCAATACACCCCCTACTTTCTACCACTAGCCCTGTAAATGAAGCCACAAACCGTAGGGTCCTTGTAATGTTCCCTAGGGATTGGGACACCACTTGCTACGTCACTGCGTGGTTTACGTTCGGGTACGTAAGCGACTGCGTAGTTACGTTTGCACATACGTCACACCATATCAGGAAGCCCAGAGCTAAAAGCTGTTTTAATTTCAGCTGTAGCGCTGTTAATATGCCACTTTATTAAGTTTAATATTTTTTCAGGCGTAAAAGTAACCGTTAAGATCCCCAACCTGGGCTCAGTTTATCCAAATAACGCCTGTTAAGAAATTTGATCTGATGTTTTCGGGGGATATCTAGGGAGCTGATTTATGGTTCCGCGTTAGATCGACGAAGAGCCTACGGCGTAGGTTACGGCGTACGCCGCGCAACCTACGCCGTAGGCTCTGCGTTGGTGTAACGCGGAACCATAAATCAGCCTTTATTCTGGCGAGATCTGAAGATACAACGCAACAACGTACATTCACTGAGTGAATATTATGAAAGTAAAATATATATTTCTTGCTAGAAATGTAATAAAAACGCATTTTTATGCAGAAACTAACTCAAAATATTGATTTTAGTCACAAAAAAATAAGAAATGTCCGACATGTTTTTTTGTTTGATTCAGTCTGCAAATGATGACGTAAAGCATTCTGGGAAAATTTATCTAACCCTCGGTCGGCGAGTCAGTATCTGAAATCCCTCGCTGTGAAAGGCTAGATTCATACCCCCTAGCCCTCGTTATGTCCACTAGCCCTACATGCAAAGACGAGAACGCGCAAAATGTAGGGGTAGTGCTGAAAAGTAGGACTAGGGGGGGGTTGGGACTGGGCCTTTGTGTCTGAGAGTTGCATTGCAGCAGATAAACCCCGCTGAAGGTAAAAGGGTGGACAGTGTTACCTTGAGCCAGTCCTCCACATCTCCATCTTCCAACACTTGAAGCTCCTCCCCCTCTGTGACTGACAGCTCGTCTGATTGGCCAGCCTACCCACGGAGCAAATCTGTCTTACTTTGGATGATGGTTCAATGAAATACAAATCATATCGCACCAGAAGAAAGGAAGCATAGAAATCTTTAACCCAGGTTTGATTACTTCCCAAGCTGTACTCTGTAAAACATTTCCGTTTGTGTTGTTAAGCTCTCGTTGAGTTTGAATTGTTATCCTCCTCTTCCTCATGGTTCATGTTCTGACCTGAAGCTTCATTTATTTCCCCACATTGGGGATAAACTAGTACAGAAGAGTATCAGGGCCATGCAGGAGAAAAAATATTTGAGAGGGGAAGATTTTTTTTTTTTATTGTGCACTTCGAGAAAAAAGTCAAAATGTCGAGATTAATGTTGAAATACAATTTTGAGAAAAACATTGAAATGTCGAGATTAATGTTGAAATACAATTTCAAGAATAAAGTTGAAATTTCGCCTTTTTTCTAAACATTTCGACTTTTTTCTTGAAATGGTACTTCAACATTATTCTCGACATTTCGACTTTTTTCTCAAAGCACATAATTAAAAAAAAATCTTCCTCATCTAAATTATTACTTTTATTTTTCTCCTGCCTGGCCCTAATACTCTTCCGTATAAAAGCGGCTAAGGATGAGTCAGCGAGTCTCTTTCCAAGAGCCTGATTGCTGACACTTTCAACACTGACTACTGCTGGGAACGTTTTGCTGCATTGATTGTGTCAAATCCTGGTGTAGTTCTTGACCTGATAGGTGAGCGTGACTCTGCAGGCTGCAGGGTAGACACACACTCCGGAGGCTGAAACAGGCTCCACAAAAATGTCTCCGCCATCGTCGTCGTAGTCTTCAAAGTCCGTCAGCTCCAACTCGTCCTCCTAGAAGCACACGAAGATCCTGGTCACGACATTAGACACCAGGGACATGTGGAACTGTCCACCGGCTACATCTCAATCCAGCACATGAACTAGTCATGCATTTCTAACCAGGATTACAATCCAGGGGCCTCATTTATAAAGCTTGCGTGCGCACAAAACAGGGCTTGAAAGATGCGCAAGCCACCTTCTACGCAAAGGTTGGGATTTAAAAAAAAAAACCTAACGGGAAAATGTGCGTATCTTTACATTTTGAAGATATGGGGAAATGAAGCCAGATTCATGTCATACTTTTAATGTCATCACATGTCAGACTTATAATAAAATAGCGCTGATCGTGTCCCTCTGTGTTTGAAGCTCAGCGTCAGTCAGGACTCTGGTACTGCTGCTGCTGCTGCTGCAGCTGGTACTGGTACTGGTACCGGGGCTGCTGCTGCAGCCGCGGTGCAGGACACGCCAGGAACCTCCTCGTCACCCACCGCTTCAACCGTAGAGTGACTGAGGAAAGAACAAATGAGTGCTGGGCCACTCTATGGAGCCCCTAAAGGGACTCTGATTTTTTAAATATATATAATGAGTTTTACGCGCACGCGTAAAACTCATTATATATATTAAAAAAATCTATGTCCCTTTAGGGGCTCCGTACCTCTTGGCTTCCACCTTCAAATCACACCACTTCTTTTTTATTTCTGCCACAGATCTGTCTGTGGCGTTTACAGCAGCAACGACGTACTGCCACTCACTCGCTTTATTTTTGTTAGTGATGCTACTACTGTGACCACCAAATAATGTGGTTTTTCTGCCTCCACCTCATCCACAACATCTAGATCTCAGTCTCCGTGAAATTTAGTGGCACGGTGGCTCGACACGTCTCATTCATTCTGACGCAGCAGAAACAGGCTGCAGGAAGCCGCTGCGCATGCTCAGCAGGCTCATTTATATGCAAATACAGTCATTAACTACTTTGCATTGACCATTTATGGTATAAAGTGGGCGTGTAGAGGGCGGGATATGAGGCTAATTCACCTGAGCAACCTTCCAGCTGGACTGTGATTTATAAAGAGAACATTGCGTGCGAGTGTGCGTGCACACGGATTTATAAATCAGGATTTTTTTGTGTGCACGCCATTTTCGGCTTTTGAGCGCACGTGCACTTTTAGTATGAATTCTACGCACTCTTCTATAAATGAGGCCCCTGATCTCTTGAATCAGACCTGAATCAGACCTGAATCAGACCTGATTCAGGAAAAGCTGCGTGCCTATGCCTGTGCGTGTGTCTGTGCGTGCTTGTGTGTGTGTGTGTGTGTGTGTGTGTGTGTGTGTGTGTGTGTGTGTGTGTGTGTGTGTGTGTGTGTGTGTGTGTGCATACTGAAAAGTCCCCTGTTGACCTCCGCTGCTCGCTGAGCCTCCTCTCCCTCTCCAGCTCCTCCTCTGCCTGGTCCATGGCGCTGCGGCGCCAGCGTTCCACTCCTGCCACGCTCTCTGCCAGCAGCGCCAGGCGAGCCTCGGCCTTCACCCCGCTGAGCTGAAACATCAGGCCTCTCCGTCAGGGAAACATACACTCACAACGTAGCAGTCAGTCCTCCAACAGCATCTGGAGGCATAACTGCTTGGATGTTCCAAACATAAGCTCTGCATTTAAATAACCAAAGAGATGCTGTCTGATCAGGACAGACTGCTGTAAACTGTCTCAGCTTGACCGTTTCCGTCCCGGTGCCACAGAGAACATGGACGACAGAGACGTGACCGGCAGGACACAGCTTCTGGATCACTTCCTGCCGGATGCTGGATTCTTCTCGACCCGTAAAGAAACATCCCCCTAAGAAGCACCTACCTTGGCTTTCCTGACGCTCTCCTGAACTTCTGCTATCTTCTGCTCCACACTGAGTCCCGTCTCCCCGCACAAGAGCTTCAGGCGGCTCGCCAACATCTGCAGAACCTGACAGAGGTCAGCAACAACGGCGTGAGAAATCAAGACCTTGTTCATCCTTCACACACTTGAATAGACTACACCTGTCTGGGTGGAACAACTGGGTATTTTCATTTGCTTCATCCAGATTTTAATTTCTAGCCTTAAGTATTTATAAATGGGCAAAAGAGAAAGGAGCGAGTGGATTATGTCTTTTACAATTCAGGCCAACACATGGTCAAAGTTCCGGTCGGGCTGACCGGCGAGACAGTTCGGGAGGCCGTCCTTGGGACCTAGGCTTGGGCTGTGGAACTTGGCTGTGGCGTGGAATTTGTCCAGGCCCTGAAGAATCTACAAGCAAGTCATACAAGCTTCCACTGCAACACGCCTGAACGTACACAAGGGTGCGAGGGCCCGTTCATCGCTGCTTGCAGCTTTAATTATTATTATTATTAAACACAGGTCGCACACATGACGCTGGAAACGTTTCTGTTGCATAATGTGACGTTCTGAAGCCTAAATGTCTGTTTCTCTCTGTTTACAAGCAAACGTTAAGACGGAGTTTTTGAAAATCTCCACTTTGCCCAGAGTTTTCAGAACTGATCGTTTTTGGTGACTTTGAGCTTCGTTTTCGTGTAAACGAACGGCCAAAACGCATGAAAACACCACAGTTTTTGCTCCCTGTAAACGGGGCCTGAGACTGAGTAGAAGTCCAGGAGTCTCACCCTCTCCCCATGAGCAACAATCTTGTAGTCTTTGGCAGCCCTGGCAGCCCATTTTCTGGCCTCCTTCATCAGACAGCCCTCCTCTCCTGACGTGGAGATGTCCTGCAGAACAGACGCCTTTGTGGAAAGGAGACAGACAGACACACTTAATCCCTACACAAACGTGCACGTACAGGTTGTGTAGGTGAAGTAAACTGCCCACACGCCTGCTGGAACCGTAAGAAGCCATAAGAATAATTGTTTCTACTAATTAAGAATAATTAGTGGAAAACAATATAGTCATCCTTCAAATCCATTATTCCTTCAGTTAAAACTGTTGAAATGTCTTGAATTAGTGGACCACAGAATTCTGCAAATCATGTGGAAAACTCATAAGAACATTTTGCCAATCAATATACAGAAACATTTTGAAAAAAAGAGAAAATAAGTATAACTTAACAGGAACAGAGATCTTAAAAAAAACAAAATTCAGGACAAAATTAATGGAACGTTGTGATTCTGTAAAAGGTATCAGTTTATGGAACAATCTGGATACAGAAAGCAAAGAATGCAAATCAAACATTTCATTTAAAAGAATAATAAAAGCCAGTTTGATGAAGAAATATCATGATAATTGTTAAGTTAGGTGGGTTTTCTTTTTTTTCCTCTCTTTTTAGCACCATCGTCATATTTTTTTTCTTTTAATCAAAAAAGAATACGACTATCTGTGTTTGACGACAGCTATTTTGTGAAAGTGTTTTTTTTTTAATTGCGTAATTTGTAATTTGTTTTTTATTATTACATTAATTGAAATTTGATTTCTTAGGAAAAAGGGACAGATTGTCACAGTCTGTCAGTGTCTGTGTCTTGTCTATTTGTTTGTGTGTGTTCTGTGGGCATATAGGCTTGGCTCCAGCTCTCAGCTTGGCACACCTGGTTCCAGTTCCCTCGTCTCCTCACCTGCATGGCGTCAGCTAATCATCCCCAGTCTACAAATGTTTGGAGATCCTGCGGCGCCGATGCCAGATCGTTTCACAACCCTAGTGTGTGGTAACGCTTCTAGTCTACCTGTCCAGTATATTCCCTAGTTTTGCATTTTTGGAAACTTTAGTTAGTGAGTGCAGATTTTATGCTTCTCGTGATTTTTGATTCCTGTCCTTCTCATCCTCAGAGAATCTCCGCCAGCCGTTTGCCTTGCCTGCCCGCCTGCCTACCTGCCACTCAGCCTCAGCCTGCTCATCGGCACACTAGAATCCCGCTGCCCTCCGGATTGCTTTTTTCCTGCCTTTTTTTAATAAACACCCTTGGACTTTGACTTTGTTGTGTTCTGCTTTTGGGTCCGCCAGTTTAACTAATCGTGACAGAACGATCTGGCCTAATATGGACCCAGCGGAACTTGGTAGGGTGAAGGAGGCCGTTGCTAATCAGGGACAGCTTTTAGGCAACCATGATTCACTGCTTCAAAGACTTGTTGATCAGATGACTGTGATCTCCAACCAGCTTACTGCTCTCACCATTGCTTCGCAGGCTCAAGCTCCACCTCCTGAGGCACCTCCACCTGGACCTGCTGCTCCAGCTGCTGCTGCTGTTCCTCATGCAGAGCCGCACATCCCCCCACCAGCTAAGTACTCTGGCAATCCTAACACTTGTCGGGACTTTTTAACCCAAGTTCAGCTGAGCTTTGAAGCTCAACCGTCTCGCTATGGTCGTGAGGAAGCTAAGATAGCCTATACTGCTAATCTGCTGGAGGGTCCTCCTCTCAGTTATTTCAATGCCCTCTGTGAGCAGCGTTCTCCTGCAGTCCAATCCTTTTCTGCCCTTGTCACTGAACTCAAGCGAGTCTATGACCACCCCATACGAGGACAGCAGGCAGCTCAACAGCTTCTGAGACTTCGCCAGGGCAGGCGCTCAGTAAGAGAGTTTGCATCTGAATTCCGGTCCCTTGCTGTGGAGTCGGGGTGGAACGACCAAGCCCTACTCACAGCTTTTCAAAATGGGCTCAGCCGTGCCATTGGGAGGGAAATTGCGCTTAGACATGGGCAGCTCTCTCTAGATGATGCCATTACAACGGCCATCAACATCTCTGACCAAATGTCCCAGTGGCAAGCCGAGCCTATTCTTCCTAGGTTTTTTCCCAGTAGCAGAGACCCACCAGCTGAGGTCAGACCTCCCGTGTCCCAAGCCTTGACCCCTAGTCCTCCTGATGCGGAGCCCATGCAGGTGGGCCGAGCCCGCCTTACACCAGAAGAGCACACTCGCCGGAGGCGCGCAGGGGTGTGCCTTTACTGTGGCAATCCTGGCCATTTCCTTGCTACCTGTCCCGTGCGGCCAAAAGATTAGGCTCCCCAGTTACAGTGGGGGTTCTGGTGAGCCAGGCTGTCTCTTCCCCCAAACCCTTGTGCAGAATGCAGTTCTCAGCTACTCTTCGTTGGCAATCTCAATCCTTGTCCCTGTTTGCTCTGGTGGATTCTGGTGCAGATGAAAACTTCCTGGAATGCGGGTGTTGCCTCTCAAATGGGCTTAACCATCGAGCCGCTTCCTTCACCTCTGAGGGCCAATGCTCTGACTGGTCGCCTCCTCGCTCAAGTTACTCACCGATCCGAACCTGTGCACCTCCTGGTGTCAGGCAATCATCACGAACAGATCCAGTTCCACATAATCTCGTCCCCACACGCTCCCATAGTCCTTGGTCAGCCCTGGCTGGTTTTGCACAATCCTCTTATTGACTGGGCCGCGGGTAAAGTCGTGAGCTGGAGTCCCCACTGCCATTCCACCTGTCTGCGGTCCGCTCGCTCTCCTAATGAGGGTACCATTTCCCCTATTATCTCCAAGCCACCAGACCTTTCCAATGTACCTCCAGTATACCATGACTTAAGTGAAGCCTTCAGTAAGCAACGTGCCTTGTCTCTCCCTCCGCACCGCCCCTATGACTGTGCTATCAACCTTCTTTCTGGAGCTCCCCTGCCATCCAGCCGGTTATACAACCTGTCTCGTCCAGAGAGGGAGGCTATGGAGAAGTATATCCATGACTCATTGGCTGCCGGCATCATTCGACCCTCATCCTCCCCAGTGGGCGCAGGCTTCTTCTTTGTGAGCAAGAAATATGGCTCTTTACGTCCCTGTATTGACTACAGAGGTCTCAATAACATCACCGTCCAAAACAAATACCCTTTACCTCTACTTGCCTCTGCCTTCGAGCCCCTACAAGGTGCCACCATTTTCTCCAAATTGGATCTCCGAAATGCTTACCACTTAATTAGAGTCCGAGCTGGAGACGAATGGAAGACGGCATTTAAAACACCACTCGGCCACTTCGAGTACCTTGTCATGCCTTTTGGCTTAACTAATGCCCCAGCTATGTTTCAAGCCTTGGTCAACGACGTTCTCCGTGACCTGCTTAACCGAACAGTCGTTGTGTACTTGGACGACATCCTGATTTTCTCCCGGAACCTAAAGGAACACGTGGGTCATGTCCGAGAGGTGCTCCAGCGTCTTCTAGAGAACAAGCTCTACATAAAGGCGGAGAAATGTGAATTCCATGTTCCATCTACTAGATTCCTGGGATTCATCGTGGAGAGTGGCCAGGTGAAGGCAGACCCTGAAAAGGTGCGTGCAGTCGTTGACTGGCCTCAACCAACCTCGGTCAAGCGTCTCCAGAGTTTCCTTGGGTTCGCAAATTTCTATAGACGTTTCATCAGGGACTATAGTCGTGTAGCCGAACCCCTCACCAGGCTCACCTCCCCGGCCAACCCTTTCACCTGGACCACCGAGGCTGAGGCAGCCTTCAAAGACCTAAAAACACGGTTTACCACAGCTCCTGTCCTCATCCACCCTGACCCCTCACGCCAGTTTATCGTCGAGGTTGATGCCTCTGAGTCAGGGGTGGGGGCCGTCCTTTCTCAAAGATCTGCCAAAGACCAGAAGCTCCACCCATGTGCGTTCTTTTCCTGTCGTCTCGAGCCCGCCGAACGCAATTACGACGTGGGAAATCGGGAGCTACTTGCTGTTAAACTTGCGCTAGAAGAATGGAGGCACTGGCTTGAGGGAGCTGAACACCCTTTCATCATTTGGACAGACCATAAGAACCTGACCTATATCCAGTCTGCGAAACGCCTTAACTCTCGTCAGGCCCGGTGGGCTCTGTTCTTTGGCCGGTTTCGCTTCACGCTGACCTACCGCCCAGGCTCCCGCAACGTCAAGCCGGATGCCTTGTCCCGTCAATTCACCTCTGAGGACCGCCCCAGTCCGGAGCCCATTATACCCCCATCCTGTATTGTGGCTGCAGTGACTTGGGACATTGAGTCATTGGTTCGAGGAGCCCAGCGAGACCACCCTGACCCGGGTAATGGCCCTGATGATTGCCTTTTTGTGCCTGACCCTGTCCGCTCCCAAGTCCTGTCCTGGGCACACACATCCCGGTTTGCCTGCCACCCAGGGGTTGGCCGTACCCTGTCCCTACTAAAGCGCCATTTTTGGTGGCCTGCTATGGAGGCCGACACTCGTGCCTTTGTGTCTGCCTGTTCGGTGTGTGCCCGAGGAAAGTCCTCCAACCAACCTCCTGCTGGCTTACTTCGTCCACTGCCTGTGCCCAGTCGACCTTGGTCCCATATTGCTCTGGACTTTGTAACCGGGCTCCCTCCGTCCCAGGGAAAATCTGTTATCCTTACCATAGTGGACAGGTTCTCTAAGTCTGCACATTTCGTGGCTCTTCCCAAGTTACCTACGGCATTGGAAACAGCTGACCTCCTGGTGCAACACGTGTTCCGTCTCCACGGCATCCCGGCTGACTTGGTTTCGGACCGAGGACCGCAGTTCGTGTCACAGGTCTGGAAAGCTTTCTGTCAAGCCCTTGGAGCTTCTGTCAGTTTAACATCTGGTTATCATCCCCAGTCTAATGGACAAACGGAACGAGCCAACCAGGACCTGGAAGCTGCGCTCCGTTGTGTTGCCTCCAAGAACCCTTCCTCCTGGAGCACCCACTTGGCCTGGGTTGAGTATGCCCACAACTCCCTGTCCTGTGCGGCCACGGGAATGTCGCCATTCGAGGGGTCCCTGGGTTACCAACCGCCTTTGTTCCCAGCGGAGGAGGACAACATCTCCGTTCCCTACGACGTTAATATGAGACATATGAGACGTCCAGGCTCATATGCGGCGCTGCCGCAAGGTGTGGAAAGATGCTCGTTCGGCAATCCTCGGCTCTGTGGAGCGAAATCGGCGATACGCTGACCGGCGCCGGTCCAGAGCCCCTGTGTACCAACCAGGCCAGCGGGTGTGGCTTTCCTCCAAAGACCTCCCCCTGAAGGTGGACTCCAAGAAGCTTTCGCCCCGGTATGTTGGTCCATATGAAATCATTTCCATCATCAATCCTTCAGTGGTCAAGCTGAGGTTGCCTCCTCGCTGGAGGGTCCATCCCACCTTCCATGTCTCCCAGTTGAAGCCTGTGTCATCCAGTCCCCTGGCTCCGCCTGATGTTCCCCCCCCGCCCCCCCGCGTCATTGATGACCACCCTGCCTATACGGTCCGGCGGCTGCTGGATGTGCGGCGTCGTGGGAGGGGCTTGCAGTACTTGGTGGACTGGGAGGGGTACGGCCCTGAAGAGCGGTGCTGGGTGCCTCGGCGCTTCATCCTGGACCCTCCCCTCGTCTCTGCGTTCCACCGCAGTCACCCGGGCAAGCCTGGTGGGCCGCCTGGAGGCGTCCTTTGAGGGGGGGGCCCTGTCACAGTCTGTCAGTGTCTGTGTCTTGTCTATTTGTTTGTGTGTGTTCTGTGGGCATATAGGCTTGGCTCCAGCTCTCAGCTTGGCACACCTGGTTCCAGTTCCCTCGTCTCCTCACCTGCATGGCGTCAGCTAATCATCCCCAGTCTACAAATGTTTGGAGATCCTGCGGCGCCGATGCCAGATCGTTTCACAACCCTAGTGTGTGGTAACGCTTCTAGTCTACCTGTCCAGTATATTCCCTAGTTTTGCATTTTTGGAAACTTTAGTTAGTGAGTGCAGATTTTATGCTTCTCGTGATTTTTGATTCCTGTCCTTCTCATCCTCAGAGAATCTCCGCCAGCCGTTTGCCTTGCCTGCCCGCCTGCCTACCTGCCACTCAGCCTCAGCCTGCTCATCGGCACACTAGAATCCCGCTGCCCTCCGGATTGCTTTTTTCCTGCCTTTTTTTAATAAACACCCTTGGACTTTGACTTTGTTGTGTTCTGTTTTTGGGTCCGCCAGTTTAACTAATCGTGACACAGATAAAATAAGCTTAGTCTTCTTTCTGCTTCATTCAACGAAAAATTTGTTGTAATTATATTGAACTGTTTTGTTTTTCTTTAAATGAATGAAATAAAGAATAAATGAAATGAAATGAAATGAAACCTCGTCTAATCTCGGTGGTTTATCGCTGGAGACAGAAACAGGCTCCATGTTACCGTATCAGTTCAGTCATGGACAACATTATACTGTCAAATGTTCATGTTTTAGTCAGTTATTTCCCTTAAATCCTGCACTTGTTGAACAAGAGGATCTTTATCTAATCTGAAAACAAGTGCAGGTAGAGAAAGAAACCAGCCTAACAACTCAGCCTAAACAACTCAGCAATAGACTATGTCTTTCTATGCCCATGTAAACCTAAACATGTGTTTCCTCCCCTTCCCTCAGCTTCAGAGCGTGGAGCCTGAATCCAGGCGGAGCCGCTCACATATCTGAATAATGGCGTCTTCATGCCGTTGACCTCATGCCAAAGCGAGCGCCAACCAACGCAGCTGAGGGGTCGAATGTTGAACTCTAGTCCCTCGTCTGTGTTTTACCGTAATCTAATCACGATCCCAACCACGAAGCAACGTTTCACCACCTGAACTATTTCAAATTCACAAAACCTTCAAACCCGCTGGCCTCCATAGAACCTGCCGTTCAGACTCCAAAATAACAGAAGCGTCACCCAGGGCTGGGGATCCATTCAAATGTCAAGAATCGATTCCGATTCTTAAGATTCAGAATCGATTATCAAGATTTGACTCGATCCAATCGATTCGATTCCGATATTGATTTGGGTTAGTGTTATTAAAACAGTTTTTTAGCTGTTGCATGAATTATATGACTGTAGTTGTGCAACATATTAATACTAGTATTATATTGAGATTCAACAGCAAGTATTGCAGCTAATGATGCTGTAAGGACCAATCAGCTCCCAGAATGCTGATAGAACTGCTTTCAGAAACATCGTGGGTCAGAATTACCAAACAGATCCAGGGAGGAAACAGAAATCGCTTTTAGTTTTTAACACATTCCGTTTAAATTTTTTCCATTTTCGGTCTATTTTGGTTTTTAATTTTTGAGAATTTGGTTTTTTAGCATTTTATGCAAATGTAACCCCAAGACAGTATATAAAGTAATGAAATATAGACAATTTATGCAATTATAACTGAAAACTTTAATGTTTTCATACCTTTAAACATATTTAAAGGCAAAAACATGGCACCAGTTACTCTGGTGTCCAACAAAACATTCCTTTTTTGGGCATAAACAAAAAAATAGCAAAAGTTGTAATGTAATGATGACAAAAAAATCGATATTTGGACATACAAATCGATTTTTAGGAATTATTATCAACTCAGGCCTAGTGTCACCTGATCCAGTGCAGCAGGAAGGAACCTGAAGTCACACGCTTCGGTGAAAGAAGCAGATTCCTGCAGGAACTGCTGAACGTTCCTCTCTCTGGTCACCTGACAGAGATGAGGAAAAAGGAAAACATGTACTTCACAGAGAAAAACATCATTGCAACCTTTTCCGGCCTCTTTGACAGCTGTCATGAACCACTGAAACACCTTCTCCAAACGGACAAAAGCATGGGGACGTTTTCAACACGGACGTTGGAAACAAGCTCAGATACCCGTGAGTTCCAGCAAACATCTGTGAAAGTGTTATGGTAGATTCACACTGAAAGCGTCAAAAATGGCCTGTGGAGGCTCGGGACGCCTGCATCGCACCAATGCCTACCGACGCCTGCAGTGGGCGGGGCTTAAAGCTGCAGAACTGGAGGAACAAAGTGCATATAGTTTTCAGGGGTCGGCAACCCAAAATGTTGAAAGAGCCATATTGGACCAAAAACAAAAAACAAATATGTCTGGAGCTGCAAAAAATGAAGAGTCTTGTATCAGCCTTAGAATGAAGGCAAATGGCGAAAGGCGAAATTTCGAGAAAAAAGTCGAAATGTTGAGAAAAAAGTCGAAATATCGAGAAAAAAGTCAAAATGTTGAGAAAAAAGGCGAAATGTCGGGATTAAAAAGGAAAGGAAAAAGGAAGGAAAAAAGAGAAAAAAGGAAAAAAAGAAGAAAAAAGAAAAAAAAGAAGAAAAAAAGAAGAAAAAAAAGGTCAAACATTTTGAAAAAGCTCTAGAGCTCACTAGAGCGGCGCTAAAGAGCTGCATGCGGCTCTAGAGCCGCGGGTTGCCGACCCCTGATCTACATATATGTATGTATATATATATATCTACATATATATATATATATATATATATATATATATATATATATATATATATATCTACATATATATATATATATATATATATATATATATATATATATATATATATATATATATATATATATATATATATATATATATCTACATATATATATATATATATATATATATATATATATACACATATATACATACATACATATACATATACCAATGAGTGCCAATTGGACGCTGCCTCTGCGTCGCCGCTGCTCATTTGCATAAAGTTGAGATTTTTCAACTTCAAATTGATGCTCTGGACGCCTCCATCGCACTTTTCCCGAGGCCTCCAACGCCTCCGTGGCCTCCGACGCCTCTCGCGGCGCTTTCATAGACAATGAATGGCAGCCGGACGCCTATGACGCCTGTGGAGCTTTCAGTGTGAATCCAGGGTTAGCCGTTCCCTCGCCTGCTGCTTCATGTAACATTTCTGTTTGTAAAGTTCAGGGACATTTTACTCCTCTTCCTCCCACAGAAAGTGTAGAAATGTCCTCTCTCATTCCATATACAGGTGTGTTGTTTACACTGGCGGTATCCCCTCCCCCTCCACCTCTCTCCCAAAGGCGTCTCAAAGGAGGTGAGAAATGTCTCATGTCTGGTTGCAGGAGTCCAGTTTCCCGCCGTTAGAAGCGTCAGAGCAATGATGGAATGAGATGTGTGAAGGGTCACAAAAAGAGAGTTTTTTTTTATGAACTTCCATTTCATCAGATGTGTTTAAGTTGGGAAGCAGTGCACCAGAAATGTGGAGAAAAAATAAACGTGAAGTTACGATAGTTTGTCAACCCTCTCTTTATACACTTAAGTTTCCACCCACAGTTGACGACCATGAGTCAAGGCTAGATTGGTGACTGTCTGGTGAGGTCAGGTTATACCGGTGTACCGTATTTTCGTGACCATTAGGCGGGAAATGCAAAATGTGCCGCGCGCCCAATGACGCAGTGCGCTGAATGTGTGTTGTCGGGGGCTCTCACCGCAGCTCCCTCTGGAGCGCTTTGAGAAATACTGTGCGTTCCGGAGAAACCGCTGCCCGAGCGGCAGCCGACGAGTCCCCGGGGAGGGGAGGTCGGCCTGCCCGGCGGCGGGCTCCATCGTTTACTGTTGTGCTTGGCTGCAAAAGCCGGCATCATTTCCGAGGGGCCGCATGGCACGGAAAGTGACTCTGACTGCGAAGAAAGTGGAACAGTTGTCAGGACTCAGTCCGTCGGGCTTCATCTGCAGCCCGATCGCTCTGATCGGGCAAGAGTGGCCAGAGAACTGCGCGCCCGGCTCGTGCGACTCGCTGAGCAGTTTTCCTGCTATCAGCCCGATCGTGCCATTTGTGTGTGTAGGCGGCGCCTTTTCGTTCGGTGCGCTGTGTGTGTGTGTTAAATACAGAAATGGCACACATAACTGAGACTGCGCCTTTCCACACGGCGCGCTGTATGGTTGCGAAAATACGCTATATCTATTTACCTTGCTCCCTGCCGGTCCGTACTGTTTCCTTCCTTCATATGTCAGGTCAGGTTAGTTTGGATTTTATCATGTTCTGGGGCCTCATTTATAAAGCTTGCTTGCGCACAAAACAGGGCTTGAAAGATGCGCAAGCCACCTTCTACGCAAAGGTTGGGATTTAAAAAGAAAAAACTAACCGAAAAATCTGCGTATCCCTACGCCAACCCTGACCCTCCCGTAGGAACATGCTTAAGATATGGATAACTGGCGACGCAGGTGGTGAGGTGGTGAAATGATTCATGTCATATTCTTAATAATATCATCACATATAAGACTTATAATATAATAGCGCTGATCGTGTCCTCTGTGTTTGAAGCTCAGCGTCAGTCAGGACTCTGGTGCTGCAGCCGCGGTGCAGGACACGCCTGGAACCTCCTCGTCACCCACCGCGACAACTGGAGAGTGACTGAGGACAGAACAAATGAGGGGCTCCGTAGAGCGTTTAGGGGCTCTACGGAGCCCCTAAAGGGACACAGATTTTTTAATATATATATAATGAGTTTTACGCACGCGTGAAACCTTTACGCGCGGGCGTAAGCCTAAATTATGGTTCCGCGTTAAAACGACGCAGAGCCTACACCGTAGGGTACGTGGCGACGCACACCTACGCCGGAGGCTCTGTGTTGGTGTGACGCGGAACCATAAATCAGCCTTGGGCTGCACTGAGGGGAGAGGGGAGGAGGGGGAGCGGGGCTGCCGGGCCGTTCTCACATCACCTTCGCAGTGTCTTGATGATTTGCAATTACAGGCTGAGCCTACCGCTAGTTTTTAAACTGTAAAAAGTGGGGGGGACAAAAACATGACTTTGAAAAGACGGGGGGACATGTCCCCCCTGTTGCGCCGGGGCACTCACAGCGTTTAGTGCAGCAACGGCGTGCTGCCACTCACTCGCTTTATTTATACTATTTATATACTTTTTCTACTTTTACTGTGACCACCAAATAATGTGGTTTTCCTGTCCTCCACCTCATCCACAACATCTAGATCTCAGTCTCCGTGAAATTTAGTGGCACGGTGGCTCGACACGTTCATTCATCCTGACGCAGCAGAAACACATCCTGACGCTGCTGACTGCAGGTGGCACTGCGCATGCTCAGCAGGCTCAGCAGGCTCATTCATATGCAAATACTACTTTGCATTGCCCATTTATGGTATAAAGTGGGCGTGTAGAGGGCGGGGTATGAGGCGAATTCACCTGCGAAACCTTCCAGCTGGACTGTGATTTATAAAGCGAACATCGTGTGCAAGTGTTTTATAAACACAAGTGTTTTATAGATCCGGATTTTATTTTGCGCCCGCCATTTTTGGCTTTTGGCTTTACATGCACTTTTAGTATGAATCCTACGTACTCTTTTATAAATGAGGCCCCTGTTTTTTTGCAATCCTGCTAAGCAGTGCTTTTGTTTGTTTCAAGTTAAAAGAAATCACATTTTTTGTAACTCCTGCCTCCTGGTCTGCTGCATCTGGGCTCTATCCTCCACAACTGTGACAGTATGCTCTTTTATCAAAAGTTGACACAACTCGCTGAGGTCTTGGTGAAAAATACCACATGGATATAGAACCCAGCTCCCTTCTTAACCACATGAATCTGGTTCTCTTCATGTTACCTGATTTATACAGTGGAACTAGCTCCAGCCATCTCTGTGGATGTGGGTCTAATGATAATAATGAGTGACAATAAAGTTTTATTGTATTGCAGTGCTTCACTGCTAAATGTTCTGTGCCCCTATCACAAATGTGTTGCTGTTGTACACTCAGCTGGTCCAGCGTGCAAGTACAGGAAGAGAAATCTCTCGTTTGTACGGCTACGATCACACATACGTACCTTGGCAACACTGTCCCATATCCTGCTGAACTGCTTGTGCGTAGCCAGACTGCTGTCCATCTCTGTCCCACACAGAAGGGTGAAGTGGTCTCTTAAATTATCATAAACATCACCGTCCATTTGCTGGCGAGGAAAGTAGAGGACTGAAGTCATTTTTCACGTGTGAAATTGGTTTCACAAATATTTTACTCAAACTAAATTTGTACTGATAGAACGATATCGTTGTAGTTCAAATGTACGCACAGCACAGTATACTGTAGTAATAAATGCTCACATCCTCTAGGAGCATTGTTTATCTGTTAAATTCAGTTCAGATCAATTCAAAAATACTTAATTATTTCCCGTATGGAAATTAATTGTAGCAGTAGCTTTCATGGTTTAAGACTCTTCAGAGAATCCTTTTAGAGGTTTATAGCAGTGGGCAGGAAGCATCCGCTGTACCAGTGTGAAAGATCTCCTGTATCGGTCTAAATCAGGGGGCGGCAACCCAAAATGTTGAAAGAGCCATATTGGACCAAAAACACAAAAAACAAATGTCTGGAGCCGCAAAAATTGAAAAGTCTTGTATAAGCCTTAGAATGAAGGCAACACATGCTGCATGTATCTATATTAGTTATAACTGGGGGAAGATTTTTTTTTTAATTATGCACTTGGGGGAAAAATGGAAATGTCGAGAAAAAAAGTCAACATTTTGAGAAAAAAGTCGAAATGTCAAGATTAATGTTGAAGTACAATCTTGATAAAAAAGTCGAAATGTTGAGAAAAAAAGTCAAAATTTCGAGAAAAAAGTCGAAATGTTGAGCTTAATGTTGAAGTACAATCGTGATAAAAAAGTCGAAATGTTGAGAAAAAAGTTGAAATATTGAGAAAAAAGTCAAAATTTCGAGAAAAAAATCTAAATGTCGAGATTAACAAGGAAAGGAAAAGGGAAGAAAAAAAGGAAAAAAGAAGAAAAAAAGGAAAAAAGAAGAAAAAAAGGAAAAAAAAGGTCAAACGTTTTTGACAAATCTCCAGGGAGCCACTAGGGCGGCGCTAAAGAGCTGCATGCGGCTCTAGAGGGTCTCTAGGGTTGCCGAGCCCTGGTCTAAAGGATCCCTTCTACCAGTCTAAAGGATCTGCTGTAGTGGTCTGAAAGATCCCTGTAGCTGTGTGAAGGATATTCTGTAGAGGTCTAAAGGTTCCCCTGTAGTGGTGTGAAGGTTCCCTTATAGCGGTCTAAAGGATCTCCTGTAGCGGTTGAAGTATCTACTGTAGAGGTCTGAGGGATCTCCTGTAGATTTCTGAGGGATCTCCTGTAGAGTTCAGAAGGATCTCCTGTAGAGGTCTGAAGGATCTCCTGTAGAGGTCTGAAGGATCTCCTGTAGAGGTCTGAGGGATCTCCTGTAGAGGTCTGAAGGATCTCTTGTACAGGTCTGAAGGATCTCCTGTAGAGGTCTGAAGGATTAACTGTAGAGGTCTGAAGGATCTCCTGTAGATGTCTGAAGGATCTCCTGTAGCGGTCTGTGTTGCAGCGAAATTGAAGAAGCCTCTGACTTGACACTCCATTGCTGAGTCACTGTGTGGTGAAGAGGAGGTTCAGGGTCGTCGATGATGTTCTTCATTTTATGAAGTGTCCTGCTTTGCACAAAGTTTCTTTAAGTCACTATTTCTTGGGGACAATCAGTAGAATGTCAATGGCTGTGAAAATGGATTTGGATCTCCTTAATCCAGTAAAGGTTTAGAAAACCTGATTTTCTAAAATCAAATTGTCCCACTCATATATGAGGCCAAGAGAAAGTCAGCCAGAAGAGGACAGCAGCTCTGTGAGTGCCATAGCATCGTCATACTGCATCAACGAGATTCTTCATGAAGTTGTTGGTGCACAGTGACACAACAAGACAACAATGAAGAGTTTGGGCCAATCCCAATACACCCCCTATTTTCTACCACTAGCCCTCACTCACTACCACTAGCCCTCACTCACTACCACTAGCCCTCACCCACTACCACTAGCCCTCACTCACTACCACTAGCCCCCACTCACTACCACTAGCCCCCACTCACTACCACTAGCCCTCACTCACTACCACTAGCCCTCACTCACTACCACTAGCCCGGACCCACTACCACAAGCCCTCACCCACTACCACTAGCCCCCACTCACTACCACTAGCCCTCACCCACTACCACTAGCCCTCACCCACTACCACTAGCCCCCACTCACTACCACTAGCCCTCACTCACTACCACTAGCCCTCACCCACTACCACTAGCCCTCACTCACTACCACTAGCCCTCACTCACTACCACTACCCCTAAAAATGAAGCCACTAGGGTAGGGCCTTGTAATGTTCCCTAGGGATTGGGACACCACTTGCTACGTCACTGCGTGGTTTATGTTCGGGTACGTAAGAGACTGCGTAGTTACGTTTGCACATACGTCACACCATATCAGGAAGCTGAGAGCTAAAAGCTGTTTTAATTTCAGCTGTAGCGCTGTTAATATGCCACTTTATTTTTTATCTTTAACCGTTAAGATCCCCAACCTGGGCTCAGTTTATCCAAATAACACCTGTTAAGAAATTTGCTCCGATGTTTTCGGAGATGAGAAGAGCCACCGGCGATTTATGGTTCCCCGTTACACCAACGCAGAGCCTACGGCGTAGGTTACGCGGCGACGCGCACCGTATGGCACGTGTCGCCGCGTGTCCTACGCCGTAGGCTCTGCGTTGGTGTAACGCGGAACCATAAATCAGCCTTTATTCTGGCGAGATCTGAAGATACAACGCAACAACGAGCAAGCGAGTGATTATGTACATTCACTGAGTGAATATTATGAAAGTAAAATATATATTTCTCGCTAGAAATGTAATCAAAACGCATTTTTATGCAGAAACTAACTAAAAATATTGATTTTATTCACTAAAAATGAGAAAATGTCCGCCATGTTTTTTTGTTTGATTCAGTCTGCAAATGATGACCTAAAGCATTCTGGGAAATCTTTCTAGCCCTCGGTCGGCGAGTCAGTATCTGAAATCCCTCGCTGTGAAGGGCTAGATTCATACAAACTAAACCTCAATATCCCCACTACCCCTAGGTGAAAAGAGGAATTGGGACACCACTACCCTCACGGGAACGCACAAAATTTAGGGGGAGGGATGAAAAGTAGGGGTAGGGGGGGATTGGGACTGGCCCTAACTAGAAATGATTTATCATAATTTTGGAGAAACCTGATGGGATCACATTACTACAAACACCTGTTAATAACTGTGAGCCGTTGTGGTGGAGGGCTGGGCGTCCGGGTCCGGGCAGGTGTCTGTGAGTGTACGTTACCTCCATAATGAGTGGCAGGTCATGAGCGTGGTAGTGCTGCCGGTGAGTGTTGACCGCCGCTAACGTCAGGAGATACTCGTTACGGACTTCAGTCAAACGGTCGTCACACTCTTTCAGCCGGGCACCGAGCTGCAGACACACATGTCTTATCGTGAATATTTATTAACAACTGATACAATTATGTCATATAAAATCATGTACATTCATACTGCAATGGTAGGACAGAATGTAGATGGTTTGTTTTCAATTAACTGGTTTCTTGTATTCATTTATGATCAAATCTGATCTGATCTTTGTTTGAGTTTTTTTAATAGTTTTAGAGTTTTATTTGGATCTCCATAAGCTACAGCAAAACTGCAGCTATTCTTCCCATAATACACAGTACATTACAACATAAAATTAAAAGCAAACCTAAAGAGATAGCATATAGAAAAAAGAAAGGGAAAACAGAAAATAAAGAAAAAATAAAAAGTAATTCCATTTAAGATTTAGATATGAATAAAAACAATACATATTCATACATTTTATAACATCAACAAATTCAAACAATGTATAGTTATCATAGTTTGCAACAATAACCATTTTTAATTCATATTCATTTATTTCTATGATATATATATATATATATATATATATATATATATATATATATATATATATATATATATATATATACTGTATATATATACTGTATATATATACATATACTATCTACATTATTTATTTATTTATTTAATAATAATTAAATAAGTTTTATATGTATCTATTGTTGTTAGTTTCTTTACTGACAATTTGAATTTTTTTATGGTAATAGTAACAATAACAAGTTCTCAAGCTGATAACGCACTATGAATCATAATTTCTTTACTTAACACATCCATTAAACCTGCTGGCACAAAGAGTAAGTGAAGCCATAAAAGCAGGAGTATCCTTTAATGTGAACACATCTGAACTTCAGTTCATGTTTAAATACCGTCAACTTTCCACTGGTACTCAAACGTGATAAAGAAATCACAGCGACTAAAGTAACACAGATGTCACAGTCTGAAGGAAAAGAAAAGTAATGTAATATACAGCACAAAAAAGAGACAACACTCCGGAACATTAGGAATGATTCTACTCGTTCACCTTAGCCGTCATTTTCTGTAGTCCAATTTTGAAGTGGAAAATCCCATGCTCACTCTTTCTAGCTCTGGAACGCAGAGAAACACATACGCTTCAAATAAGACACAAGTAATAGATATAACATATTACATGAAACACGATAGCAAAATATTGTAATTGGTCCATCTTGTAACATTTCACGTGTTGCATGATGGGTACATAACATTATTACTGGTTTGTTGGTCAAGCAAAGCTTAGTGCATGTCTCTTTTTGGTTTTCAGTGACACGATTTGAGGTTTTCCTCTTTTTCAGCCCCACAATGGACCGGTGTATGGCAAGCCGTTTTAACATGTAATGGCTAAGATTGACTATCCGAAATTAACATTGCAGATATCTACAACTGCATTCTGACTAGTTGTAATTACATTGTGACTAGTCAGAATTGTCATTAAAGATATCTATAATGTCATTTTGACTTGTCAAAACTTCAATTCAATTTGACTAGGCAGAATGGAAGTTAAAGATATCTCCAATTAGAGATATCTCTAATTAAAATTCATTTCAAGATATCTATAACTTGATAATAGATATCTACAATTAAATTATGACTATCCGTAATTCCAGTTTGAGATATCTACAATGTCATTTTGACCAGTCATAATTCCTGTTCAAGATATCTACAACTTTATTCTGACTAGTCAAAACTTAATTTAAGATATCTAAAAAGGATGATGTAGATATCCTGAATTGGAATTATGAGTAGTCAGAATTAAATTGTAGATATCTGAAACTGGAATTACAGCTAGTCGTAAAGTAATTCAGTTGCAGATATCCATAATTCACATTGCGTATATCTGCAACTGAATTGTAGATATCTGTAATCAGAAACCCCAAACACATGACTGGCAAAAGTGACGTCATTTATCCTGGACAGAATGACATTGTGGATATCTGAAATGAGAATTGTGGACAGGAAGAATGTAATTGTAGATATCTGAAATGCTCTTTTGGACTAGGAAGAATTGAATTGCGGATATCTGCAACACATATCCAGTCTAGCTGTTAAATATTAAAACGGCTTGCCGTACCGATGGCCTTTTAAATACTGCATGTACATGCAGTTCCTTGTGTGTGGTGTGTGGTGTGTGTGGAGGATAAATAGGACAACATAAACACCAACCTGGTCTGTGCATCTGCAGCTTTTTCTCTGGCTATATTGGTGATGTGACTGAGTTGGTGGTAGCTCTTCTTGACCCTGTGCAGCTCCCGCAGCGCCTCCACCACTTCCCCCTGCACCCTCTGCAGTCTTTCCAGGCCCTAACACACATGCACTCTCAGGTCATTCCTCTGGAGGAAACATCTGCTGAGCTTCTGAGGGACTCGGGTGTGTCTGAACCGCTCTGACTCACTCTTTTAGCCCGAATGTCCTTGGCATTGTGGAGACTTCTGGAGGCCAGTCCGATCAGTTTGCGGTATTCTTCTGCAGCAGCAAGTCGCGATGCAGCGGTGTGAGCTGTGGCATCTACCAGAGAGCGCCACACACCAAACACACTCCTGAAAATCATACACACTGTCACTGGATTTGCCTCAGATGACTCAACCATCCATTCTTGCGGAGTATCAAACGACAAGTTAACTAGTAAACAGTTCTGCTCTATCACAGGAATGCTTCTTAGATGCACAGTTATCCGGCATAATTAACTTGCTTAAGAATCTCTTCTAGGAAGAAGAAGGTGAGTAATTTTGAGAAGACCACACAACCACTCGGGGAACATAAGGACTCTCTGCCATCAGTGGATATGAAGTGTATGGACTTCTCATAGACACAATAATCATTAAATTGAACCTGTGATAATGGCATCATATTCCACCAGGCATCTTAAAAAAACAGCTGAATGTGTTGGATGCACAACTGCCTCTTTGTCACAGCCAGATTAAACATTTCCCTCCCTCACCATGTGCAACATCTGCTAAAATCTGTAGCAGGGAGAGAAGGGAGGATGAAGAAATACAATGTCAATGGTTGGAAGTCCAATAAACTATATTTTATCCTGTATTTGTGTTTTGGTGTAAACAGTTATCGTCTATTTGTGTGTGTTTTTGTTTTGGTGTAAACAGTTATTCTATATTTGTGTTTTGGTGTAAATAGTTATCGTCTATTTGTGTTTTTGTTTTGGTGTAAACAGTTATCCTGTATTTGTGTTTTGGTGTAAACAAGTTATTCAATTCAATTCAATTTTATTTATATAGCGTCTAATACAACAAAAGTTGTCTGTAGACGCTTTCCAGAGACCCAGAACATAAACCCCCGAGCAATTATTACATAAACAATGACAGGTAAAACTCCCCTAGTGGGAGAAAAACCTTAAGCCAAACAGTGGCAAGAAAAACTCCCCTTTAGGAGGAAGAAACCTGGACCAGGACCTGGATCATCAGGGGGGACCCTCCTGCCGGAGGCCAGACTGGGGGGTCGGGGATGTCAACAGCACAGCAGGCAGGTGGAAGCAGCAACGGGATGACCAGGGGTGGGGACTGCAGGCCAGCATGCAGCTCCCGAAGCTCCGGCCCAATCAGCAAGTCCCAGGTTAGGTGCAGGGTCGGGGAAAGGTTGACAAGGGGCAGGGCCAGTTATCCTCTATGTGTTTGTGTTTTGGTGTAAACAGTTATCCTCTATTTGTAAACAGTTATCCAGTTATCCTGTATTTGTGCTGGTCTGCCCCCTCTTTTCTCTTCTGTGCATGTTTGCAGGCCGGAGCTTCAGGAGCTGCATGCTGACCTGCAGTCCCCCCCATGATCATCCCACTGCTGCTTCCACCTGCCTGTGTGGATGTCTGCTATATGCTGACCTCCTAACATTGGAAGAAGAGGAGATCATAACATTGCTTTGGTTGCGATCTCGGCAAAGGAAACGGCGGCAGCGACCTCCGCGTCGTCACTTGTGGCCAGCTGGTATCAGACCGGGACCAGCGCCACTCGCGGCCAGAGCCAGAACTGCAGGTTGCGTACACGTTCAGTGTGTTTTTGGTTTAAGGTTTTTTACCTGCCATTGTTTATGTAATAATTGTTCGGGGGTTTATGTTCTGGATCTCTGGAAAGCGCATAGAGAAACTTCTGTTTTATGTAGATGCTATATACATAAAATTGAAATGAATTGAATTTGTGTTTTTGTTTTGGTGTAAGCAGTCATCCTGCGTTTGTGTTTTGGTGTAAATGGTTATCCTGTATTTGTGGTTTGCTGTAAACCATTATGATTTGTTCACTTCATTAGAGCATCTAATTAAACTGGTCAGCTCTAGACATTAACATAAACATTGTCTTCTCAAAGCAGAACACAATGTTACTTTTCTCCTTATTTAGAGGTCATGCGCTTGTCTCTTTATATATAGGAAACTCATAATGCAAATTTGATTTCATTCTGACCATAATCATTTAATGATATATATTATTACTTTGATTTGGTCGGATACGATTTTAAGCTTATCATTGCAAAACAACGGCACATTGAACAAAGCGCTTGTGAACATCTTGGTGAGTGTTCTTTACCCGGATGTGACGGCGTCTGTGTTTCCTCTCTGCCAGTCTCGCTTCTGGTGCTGGACGGCCAATCTCTGTAGAGCCTTGAAGAGCAGTTTTAAACTTCACAAACCAACACAAAGGCGTTTCAAGCATGTGTGTGTTTTTTTCAGATCTATTTTTTTCTCCTTGTACTCTGATGGTGATCAGATCAGAAGGAAACTCTCCCAGGTTGGAGGTCACAGGTCCGAGGGCTCCAACCACCACTGGCACCAATGTCGTCTTCACCGTCCACATCTTGTCTATTTCCTACAGTTTCTTGTGTTCCTTCTTCTTGACGTTGCTGTTACATGCAATGGCATTGGCTCTCGCTACTTCTTTTTAAGTTTGTCAGCCAGAACAATGACTACGTTTACATGCAGTCCAAATATTCCGGTTACTGAAACATTCGGAATAATCTGTTTCCATGCGTGATAAAACAGGGTTATCCCTGTATACATGGTAATTGTACCGTATTTTGACGACCATTAGGCGCATGTAAACGTCTTATTTTTCTTTTTAAATGTGCCGCGTGGCCGATGACGCAATGCGCCCATTGTATTATTGTAAGGTGTCCGCTGGAGGGTACGGCGGACGCCGTACCCTCCAGCGTAGGCTATGCCGTAGGTTACAGCGTAGCCTACGCCGTAGGTTACGGGGCGACGCGCACCATACGTGCGCGTCGTCCCGTACCCTTCGTCGTAGGCTCTGCGTTGGTGTAACGCGGCACCATAAATCAGCCTTAAGGCTGCAGCGGCGTGGGAGAGATGGATGACTGAGGGGGAACAGTTTCACCAAGAGTGGAAGGCAGTGCCGGGCAAGTTATCCCACAGTTTGCAGATGGATTGTTGATGCGTGGGCTAACGTGTCTGCTGGGACTATTTTGTGAGCTTTCGCAAAAGCCGGAATTTCCGAAGCGCCGCACGGCACGGAAAGTGACTCTGACAGCGAGGAAACTCTTCTTTCTATTTAGCGGAGCTCTTTAATGCAGAA
The DNA here is from genome assembly GCF_033807715.1 of Cololabis saira. Taxonomy (NCBI): domain Eukaryota; kingdom Metazoa; phylum Chordata; class Actinopteri; order Beloniformes; family Belonidae; genus Cololabis; species Cololabis saira. Next base: position 45,359,267 of record NC_084593.1, on the reverse strand, counting down.
ACAGAGGATGAGGACTTCGATGGGTTTGATTAATGTAAAAACTGAAATAAAGTACAATCAAACTAAGTTTTGCTCTGCTTTTGGAGGTGTTGCCCGTCTTGGTTTTGGGATTTTCAATCCATTCTCAGTGCAGATGTTCCTGTACATTATTCCAGATACTTTGAATGAATGCATGACCTGCCAGAATTTGACATCCCTCCGTTATGTCCTGCATTTCCCCTGGGGTATCTTTGCACAGTCTGCAGCTGAGGTCTTGTCCGGTATGGTGGAATCTGGCTTGTATTACTCAGGTACAGCTTTTTTCCTCCTTCTTTCACGGCATGTGTGTACTGCTGCTGCACAAAACGAATTTCCCCACTGAGGGATGAATAAAGGACTAATCTAATCTAATCGAATCTAATCTGAAACAAGCCATGTGTGGCTTTTCTTTCCATGATTCCTATTCCATCTCTTCTTTCTTCCACCTGGATTTCTGTTGCCTAAGACATCCACTTAGCATTTCAACGATCCAAGCACCATGAGGTATTTTCATAGTCTTGACGTCAGTTCCATCTCTTCACCTTTTTTCTGTTTCTCTTTCCATTTATTTTTGCCTCCAATGTTTGTTTATGCACTGATGGTTTAACAGAGGGGGGGGGGGCTCAGATGCAGGGCAGAGCAACAAGCACTCAGATACCAATATAGGACCTCAAATCAATAGAATGCACTTGTTTCCAGTAAACAATAAAAGGTGCCAGAAACCAACGGTGGACTAAAATAGTTTTCTGTGTACTCACCTGAGCATACTCCTTCTCTATAGCTGCTCTTTGCTTACTGAAGGACCTTGGGGAACACAGAACACAACAAAACTGAATCAAAAAACACTTGGCACAGAATCAACTTGTAATTCAACATGGCTTTTATTCAGTTTATTGTTTTATCTGGCTATCGCTGACTGTCTTGATGGGTGCCGCGGCAGGGTGTCATTCCAACCAGAGTCCTGCACTGGGTCGGGTACTGTGCAAAAAACAGCTGATTTGCGGGTGGTTTTTAAAAAAATAAAAAATTCCTGTTTCGGATCTGGGTGTAAAAAATAGCATGCGGGTCGGACCGCGGGTTTAAGATTGACACATCAGAATTAATATAAAATAATAAATACAATAAAATAAAAACATAAATGGTAATCTGGTTGTAAGGCTGTGACTGCAGCTTGTACCGTGCCATTTATGGGTCATTTGCCACGCAGGCGTGCAACCATTTCCGGGTTAGCAAAACAAAAATGGCGGAAAACGTGAGAGTAAAGCTGCGGAGCGGAGAGTACCATCTAGTTTCCCTGATGGATTACTTTTCTCCTCATGAGACGTAGCGGCTCGTAACTGCTGAACGTCGCTCAAGGTTTGACAGGAGGTAAGTCTATTACACAGTCAGAGATTCAAAGTTTAAAAGCTTTAAACGTAACAAACGAGGTCTTTTACACTCGTTTGGGAGAAGAACACAAGAGGGTTGATGATGGAGGTGAAGTCAGGCTGTTGTTCACTCACTGGCAGCTGAACTGTGTTATATTGCTGTTTAATATTAATATAACCCAAAATGATGACTTTAAATCCTGGTTACGGGTCAGGCTGCGGGTCGTGTTTCGGGTCGGATCGGGTTGCGGTACTAGTTGGGCTGATGTGCGGGTTTGCGGGTCGGGGCGGGGCGGGGCGGATCTTGAAAATTGGACCCGTGCAGGACTCTGATTCCAACCCCGAGGTCCGCTGAGATAAGAACGGCCACCTGATTTCTTCCAGCAGTTCAGAGTCCTGGTGTTGCTTGGTCTGCAGTTTGCTGAGCTGCTCTGAGAACACCAGCTTCACCTGCTGGCTCTCCTTTACCTGCAGACAGGTTCACAAACCCCAACAAACCCCGGAGGTACAGGTGAGCACGGTATGAACACATGAATGTGACTAGGGCTGGGGATCAATTCAAATGTCAAGAATCGATTCGATTCCAATTCTTAAGATTCAGAATCGATTATCAAGATTTGATTCGATTCGATTCCGATATTGATTTGGGTTAGTGTTATTAAAACTGTTTTTTCAGCTGTTGTATGAATGATATGACTGTAGTTCTGCAACATATTAATAATAGTATTATATTGAGATTCAACAGCAAGTATTGGCAGCTAATGATGCTGTAAGGACCAATCAGCTCCCAGAATGCTGATAGAACTGCTTTATGAAAAAAACATCATGTGGGTCAGAATTATCAAACAGATCCAGGGAGGAAACAGAGACGGATGAAATCGGTTTTATTTTTTCCCACATTCCGTTTTAATTTTTTCCATTTTTTCGGTCTATTTCAGTTTTGAATTTTTGAGAATTAGAATTTTAGCATTTTATGCAACTGTAACCCCAAGACAGTAAAGTAAAGTAATGAAATATAGACAATTTATGCAATTATACCTGAAAACTTGAATGTTTTCATACCTTTTAAACATATTTAAAGGCAAAAACATGGCACTAGTTATTCTCGTGTCCAACAAAACATTTCTTTTTTGGGCATAAACAAAAAAATACTAAAATTTGTAATGTAGTTTGTAATGATGAAAAAAAAAATCGATCTTTAGACATATGAATCAATTTTCCGGAATTAATATAAGAATCGATTTAGAATCGGAAAATCAATTTTTTCAACACAGGCCTAAATGCCATTCCTGGCCCTTGATACCCTTTGCTGTCTATGGTTTAAAGGTTTCCGTGCATAGACTTATAATATGATAGATGATGATAGATAATGTCATAAACAGACCTTGAAGAGGATTTTTGATATTGTTTATTTTACCAGGTGTGAGTCTCGTTGAGAGGCCAGGAAGGATGCAGCAAGTTAAAAGACATTGGACAAAACAAACCCACAAACAATCCCCACCATAACAACCATCCAAATCCTACAATCATCCCATCCAGGGAGCTATTTTCTCTGACTTGAATTCACCCATGGTGAAACCCGCTGCAGGAGGATGGAGCAGCTTCTTTAGAGTCTTCCTTTCCGGGCTCTACGTGAACGTGTGGGATCTGCATATGTACAGTACTTTGGGAATGGAGAGCAGAGATGAGGTGGTGTATTTATTTGAATCAGATGTGCTGTATCAGGAAAACATCTAAACATACAGGGCAAGGAGCCTGATCTGAAACACTCCTCTGGATCATACAACACCACAAGCAGCTCCAAAACACGCACCTAATGGTTATTTTCCACTAGTACCTACTCAGCCCGACTCCACTCGCCTCGGTTTGGTTCTTTCCCACTCGTGGTCTAACGTGCCTAGTAGATACTTTTCTGTATCTATTCTGCCGAGGTTCTAAGCTGCTGAGTCGGCTGTATCTGACATCATCACACTACAGGCCACCGATTGGTCGGGGGGTTGGAGTCAGACGTCTGAGTCAGGAGGAGGAAATCAGAGAAAGAGACTCTGACGGATTCTGGTTCATTTTATTCAACAGGCAACGGCAGCAAAAGTCTGTTTCATGATCCAACTCTGAGGTGCAGATGTTCATAAACCTGGTGCTGAGGAGAGAATTAAAGGGATCTAGACGGAGATAAGGAACGACCAGATCTACCAGGAGCTCTGTCTCTTCATAGCTGCTCACGGCTCCAGCTGACTTTTCAGCAGTGCCAGGACAAACATACAAAAAAAAAGCGTTGCCGCTTGAAGCTTCTCTCTCTCTCATTTTTTAACTTGATATCAAACACAAGCCACAGACCCAGCAGCACATCTATCATCTCCTCCAGGTTCTACATCTTTAGTGTTGTTGTCTTCTTCCTTTAGATACACAATCAAATACGTCACAGCAGCTTCACTCCAACCTCCTACTTCTGCTCTGGGTGTCTAAAAAGAAACAAGGGCAAGGCGAGTGGAGGCGAGTGGAGTCACGCTGAGTAGGTACTAGTATAAAAGCACCATTAGATGTTCTCTGGGCAGACAAGGTTCCTAATGACCTGTGCGGTCCCTGACCCACAGGTTCTGGATCGGGGACCGACACGTTCCACCAGCAGGTCAGAAACAAACATGACTGCAGCGGAGGAATCTGTATACTGACTGCTTATCTGGGAACCTTTTTTTGCACATTTAGGGCCAATCCCAATACACCACCTACTTTCTACCACTAGCCCTTACCCACTACCATTACCCCTAAAAATGAATTTTAGGGCCCCTTTTAATCTTCCCAGGGCCCTGTCCCAATACTCCCACTACCACTACTTTTCAGCACCACCTCAAATTTTGCTTCCTACGTCACTGCGTGGTTTACGTTCGGGTAGGTAAGCGACTGCGTAGTTACGTTTGCACATACGTCACACCATATCAGGAAGCCGAGAGCTAAAAGCACTTCTTAATTTCTGCTGTAGCACTGTTAATATGCCACTTTATTAAGTTTTAATGTTTTTTCAGGCGTCCCCAACCTGGGCTCAGTTTATCCAAATAACGCCTTTTAAGAAATTTGATCCGATGTTTTCGGGGGGTATCTAGAGCCGCCAGCTCGGGAGCTGATTTATGTTTCTGCGTTTTAAATCGACGGAGAGCCTACGGCGTAGGGTTCGCGGCGACGCGCAACCTACGCTGTAGGTCTGCGTTGGTGTAACGCGGAACCATAAATAAGCCTTTATTCTGGCGAGATCTGAAAAACGAGCAAGCGAGTGATTATGTACATTCACTGAGTGAATATTATGAAAGTAAAATATATATTTCTCGCTAGAAATGTAATCAAAACGCATTTTTATGCAGAAACTAACTCAAAATATAGATTTTATTCACTAAAAAATAAAAAATGTACGCCATGTTTTTTCGTTTGATTCAGTCCGCAAATGACGACGAAAAGCATTCTGGGGAATTTTTCTAGCCCTCGGTCAGCTAGTCAGCATCTGAAAACCCTCGCTCTGTAGGGCTAGATTCATACACACTAGCCCTCGTTATGTCCACTCCCCCTAGATGAAAAGAGGAATTGGGACACCACTACCCTCACGGGAACGCGCACAATTTAGCGGTTATGCTGAAAAGTAAGGGTAGTGGGGGGATTGGGAGTGGCCCTTACTTAATATTAAAACAAAAAGAAGTCCAGATGACAAAAAGAAAGAAGTTTGAGCTGCACATCTGACAGGAATCTCTAGAGGGTCGCACATACAAACAGTTATGTTTCAAACTGCATCTTTTCTTTGTCTGAGACATTTCTGACCATGTCCTTTGACAGTCGCCACCACACAGTGACACAGCAGCAGGTATGAACATGTGCTCTTTAACTTGTTTCCTGTCTGCTCTCTGGTGGGTTAAAGAGCTGTACGTCCAACTCCGAGCACTGAACCTTTCATCATAGTTGTGAAACATGCAGAGGATGTATTTGTCTGACCTACTGTGCTCACATTCCCGTCCTGACGATCTCTTGGACATTGCTGCTGCTCCAATGCTTTCTGTCTTGCCTACTTCAGCAGGACAATGAATCAATCATTTGATTAATTGGAAACTGGATCCAGCACCTCTGCCACTGGCTGGGGCCCCCTGGAGAGGAGCGTTGTCCACTGACTGGACAAGAGCCATCCCCTAGAGATCCCGAAAGATATCCCTTTTACTCAATTCCCCTGTCAATCAGGGGTGCCCAAATTAAAAATGCCCCTCACAAGTTATGTAGCAAAAAATGCCGATAGAGTGTTCAGCTTTCCAAAAACATCAGACACAACTCATCACATCTGCAGCATCTACGGTCCTAGACGTGTAGATTAGTGGAACATGTTAGTTTGTAATTTGACAGCAGCCTAGAGGAGCTAGTTTAGGTGCTATCAAAACCATGCATGCTTCGGTGATGAACTGGTCCTTAACAATTCTATCATCAACCCTCTTTTTCCACGTCACACTCTCTGACTTACCTTTCTGGGTGGTGGCTGCATGCTGGGATTGCTTGAAATCAGTGTCTGCCCTCGGCTGTCCGTCACTATCTGAGTAGTTTTCAGCAGGGCTTCCTGAGCACCTCCCCACACGCACATGTGCAGCCCTCTGCCTGCCCTTATCTCTCCTGCCGTCTCAGCCTGACTCTCACCGCGGTTTCCTGCAGGAGCGCCTGCAGAGAGCAGCAGGGGGCAGCAGAGGGCAGAAGAGAGCAGCAGGGGGCAGCAGGGGGCAGCAGAGAGCAGCAGAGAGCAGCAGGGGGCAGCAGAGAGCAGCAGGGGGCAGCAGAGAGCAGCAGAGAGCAGCAGGGGGCAGCAGAGAGCAGCAGGGGGCAGCAGAGAGCAGCAGGGGGCAGCAGAGAGCAGCAGGGGGCAGCAGAGAGCAGCAGGGGGAAGCAGGGGCTAGTAGGGGGCAGCAGGGGGCAGCAGAGAGCAGCAGGGGGGCAGCAGAGAGCAGCAGAGAGCAGCAGGGGGCAGCAGAGAGCAGCAGGGGCTAGTAGGGGGCAGCAGGGGGCAGCAGAGAGCAGCAGGGGGCAGCAGAGAGCAGCAGGGGGCAGCAGAAAGCAGCAGGGGGCAGCAGAGAGCAGCAGAGAGCAGCAGAGAGCAGCAGAGAGCAGCAGAGAGCAGCAGGGGGCAGCAGAAAGCAGCAGGGGGCAGCAGAGAGCAGCAGAGAGCAGCAGAGAGCAGCAGGGGGCAGCAGAGAGCAGCAGGGGGCAGCAGAGAGCAGCAGGGGGCAGCAGGGGGCAGCAGAGAGCAGCAGAGAGCAGCAGGGGGCAGCAGGGGGCAGCAGAGAGCAGCAGGGGGCAGCAGAGGGCAGCAGGGGGCAGCAGGGGGCAGCAGGGGGCAGCAGGGGGCAGCAGGGGGCAGCAGAGAGCAGCATGGACACCTCTGGAAACCGGTCCCCTGACTCTCCCAGAGCCTCTGGAAACCGGTCTCCTGCTCTGCAGAACTCCCAAACAGATTCTGAGGTAACCACCACACTCACAGCTGACTTTAACAGACAAAAACATTGTACTGTATTGCAGAAGATCTGCTGGACGAATAAATGCACTGCAACAAACGGAGAGGAGGGGAAACGTTCCAGATAAAACCATAAAGCATATTAAATGTGTTTTCTCTTTTCAGATACGTGGACCCGGAGAACTAGACGACGTACCTGCCATGAATCTGTCCTCTCTGGATAGTAAAGCTGCAAAAATAAATGATATTTATAAATAAACCAGATCCTGCTTCCACTCAGTCATCCTGCTCATTTGGTTTGGTTGCCTTCTTGTTTTGGCTACTTACTCTAGTTCTTCTTGTTATTTATTTATAATTAAAGGTATTCCCTGAGGTTTTTTTCAATGGGATCTTATCTGTTCCATTCATATAATTAACAATCATTTCAAGTGGATAATCAAACATATATGTATAATTTAACAAGGAACGAGACAAAGCTTCAAGGTTGAAAGAGAAACAAGGCACATTTATTCATACAAAAAGAAAAACAATACACACATGAAAAACAAATATATACATGTATATACAAAATAAAAACAAACTATACATAAAAAAAAAAACTATATACATTTATATACAAAACCTTATTGTTTTCGTCCTTTTATCTCCTCCTTCCAGTCCGCCACAGACTTGGCAGTAAGACGCCCCCAATGTGAGTGTGGCCTGTTGACGGACTGTGAAGGAGGATCGTGCAGGACGTGGCAGAGTGAAGCCAGGACGCCCAGCCAGGACGCCCAGCCAGGACGCCCAGCCAGGACGCCCAGCCAGGACGCCCAGCCAGGACGCCCAGCCAGGACGCCCAGCCTGGCCTCGGTGTGCGGCTCCTGCAACCACAGGAACAGCTGGGGGAACGGTACCGGAGCCCCGGTCAGGTCACCCACAGGGAAAAACCACAGTCTCAGAGTCCAGTTCACAGTAAAAACTACCGTCTCGGAGTCCAGTCGGGGTAAAAACCTGCAAACGGCCTCCACCAGGCGGCTGCATCTGGCCCGTCTGCAGGAGTTGAGTGGGAGTAGCAGCTGGAAGACGGTGGAGGTGAGACGCTGTTAAAATACGGCAGACGGCAAAAGGAGGACCAGATCTGTTTGAAGTGAAACTCACCGCTGGAGACTTTCCTTCCCACGACAGGAAGTGTTCTTCCCCTTTGCTGCCTTGAACCCTTGGAGCGTCTGTCCTGGTGTCTGGACGGGTAGACGACACGGCGCTTGTCCTGCTCTGGCAGGCGTTGCCAGAGCGCGATGAGTCCGTCTACACGTCTCTCTCCGAGCCCCCGGAGACTCCTGGCTTCCACCAGGGCCCCGGCCAGTTTCAGGACATGCTGAAATCCTGGCTGGCCCTCAGGACCCTGGACCTCCTCCTGAGGAGGAAATGAACAAGAAAAATACCGTTGTGAACAAATAAAATCAGAAGCAGCCACAAACAACAGGATATTAAGAGTGCTGTTTGCTTCTCCATCATGTAGATTTTCTGCAACACCGTACAATGTTTTAGTCTGGCCTCAACATCACTTCTGTCACTTATTTAGGGCCCGAGCACTGACAGTGCGAAGGCCCTATTGTATCTGTAGGAATTTCTTTTATTTTTATTCTTTAAATCCATTTCACTGACAGAGCCATGATTGTTATTAATTTAATTTCAATCGAGATATGCTGAAATAGCCCCAAATAAATATACTTTACATGTGTTTTACATAATGGTTTTATATTAACTTGAGGTTAGGTGTATTACTTATCATGGTCGTGACATTAATGGGATAGTGTTGCATAGAGATGTCTAAGGAGAAAGATAAATACACAATGATAAAAACCAAATCACATTATGGGCACTTTTTATTATTTCACTTTAGTTTATAATTCATCTTCATTGTGGCCTCATATAACACTGTTTTTAGTCATTTTTGTGCACTTTTCGGCTCATTATATTGTATTTTTCTACATATTTGGGAAGACAAGGTGGCATCCACGTTGTATGACGTCAGGTTTGTTTACATCAGGGGGCGCTGTTATTGGTCCAGCGCGATCACGTGACGCAGCCGCAGCGCTCCTCGACACAGGCGCAGCTGGAAAGAGTCCCGCTATTAAAATAACGATTGTGAAAATACTTCCCAGAAATCCGAGTTCAACTTTTTATCCTATGCTTAACATAAATAGTTCTTTTTTTTAAAGTGAAAAGAATGTAGACCCCAGACGTGGGAGCGAGATGAAACGAAAAGGTGGGTGACCTGACGGCCTACTGTGGCGACGCTAGACGCCAAAAAGCGCGCCCACCCTTCATCTGATTGGTTCAGACAGAAAAAAACGTTGTGCCTCAAGCCCCACAATACGGTTTGAGGTACATGCACGAAAATCGGTACACACCTGTATCATGTTGCAACTTAAAAGGAGCTTGAGGCAGGATTTATGAAAAAAATTAGTATACGTTTTAAGTTTTCTAGTAATAATGTCAGATGAAGCGTTCCAAATCAAAAAGAATGAGCCCTCTAGTGCAGTGATTCTTAACCATAGGGCCGCGGCCCAACGTTGGGCCGCGAGCGCCACCTAGTGGGCCGCAACTCCCTGCATAACAACTCCCGACCAAATGAGAAGAATACACTCAGCTAGCTGTACGTGTAATAGTAAGAGAAATGGTGTGTATTTACAGAAAAAATCCTTTATTTTGCACAGAGTACGTTTAGATCCACCAGGATCAGGGATCCTACGGCGATCCTAAGGCTCTGCGTCGATTTAACGCGGAACCATAATTCAGGCTTAAGAGGACGTAATTGAAGCCACCATGAGAAGTTAAGGGGGGCGCATGAATTGCCCGTGATTGCCCGGCGGCCACTCCGTGGCGGGACACCGGGGGCGGACGAGGAGACCTGGGGGAACCGCCCGACTGAGCGGGAGCCGACGCGTCCCCGCGGGCGGGGAGGTCGGCTGTCGCTCGGGCGGCGGCTCCTTCGTTACTGCTGAAGGATTGTACATGCATGTAGATGCAGGGCTGACGTGTCTGTTGGTCGGGCTTTTGCAAAAGCATCGGATCGGCTGCAGCGCGGCCAGAGCTGCGGGCTCGTACCAGTCGCAGCTGATCAAGGTTAGGGTTAGATTAATCCTGGTTCAGTCTTCCCACTGGGACAAAACCAGTGTCTCATACGTTCAGATACCGCGGTGTTCAAAGTGCGAAAGTGAAACGCCACTGAAACAAAACACAAAGTTTTTCATCAAAAATATTCACTCAAGTCTGAACTGAAGTCACAGAAAATAAGCTGACCATCTTAAAACATCCTGCCCATGTCTGGGTCCAGATACAGCTGTGGAGCAGCTTTCTCCACAATGAACATAATTAAAACTAAATATTGTTCCAGGCTCATCAATGAGCACCTCCACATGCATATGAGAACCTGACACCATCCAGCCCAGTTTTAAAGTCCTGACAGGAGAAATTAGAGCTCAATTCTCTCACTGAATGACAGAAAGTGGGGCCATAAGATTATAAGAAGGGAAGAAAAAAAAACTGTTAAATTGTTAAGATGTGTTTATATTCATTTAGTATAAAAATGTGTTGAGACAATTAAAAAAGAAAAGGGGAAATTCAAACTGCTGGTAGAGAAATAAAATATTTTTTTAATTGCAGTCCTTCTTTAACCTAATAAGAGAAAAAAGCATGTGTAATTCAAGTTACACATGTTAAGTGGCAAATATTTTTCAAATGTACTTTGTTTAAACAGTCAGATGCAGATGTTGATACAACTGTGAGGCTACTTGAATATATATACACACACACACACACACACACACACACACACACACACACACACACATACATATATATATATATATATATTATGATGTTCTAGACCTTCGCTTGAGTACATTTTCTCTAAATGGACCTCTTAAAGTTTTAGTTGAATACCCCTGCGTCACCCCAGTGTTAATATTGAATGGGCCCCGGGCCACTCTGTACTGAAAAAATTGGGCCTCAAGGTCAGAAAGGTTAAGAACCCCTGCTCTAGTGTATCTCTCCGTTGCCTTGAACAGGCTGTGTGCTGCAAAATGTGCTGCAATTCGGACTCCGAATTTCCCGCGCTGGGCTGTGGATGTGATGTCACATGACGCTGCATGCGCGTTCTCCCCGTTCTCCCGTGCCGGCTTCACTGTTGGCTGCAGTACCCCCGGCGGCTGTCGTGGTGAAGGGTGGCGCTAGAGAGTCTCATTTCTTAAAATGAGCCTCATGCTCCTTTAAAGAAAAGTCTCTTGGCGCCATGGCCGAAACCCAAAAGGAAGTCGGCCATTTTGAACATTATGAATTAATCGCGTAATTTTGGCGCAATTTATACCAATCCTTCTGCAGTTAAAGTTATAGTATGCAATGTTTGAGAGCTAGCAAGATTTGAAAGTGGCACCTCCTCTAAGCCCCGCCCCCTCCTACCCCTCCCAGCTTAAATCATGTAAAAACACAAATGAAACGGATTGGTCCAGGACCAGAGGCTTGGCAGGGGGGGAAAGAACCAATCAGATGCCTTCATCCCGCCCACGACCCCCCCACCCCTATCCCATGCGCGCACTCACTTCCAGCCCCCCGTGTCCAATTCCCACAGGTCCTCCTGGGCTCACAGTGTCCCAGTGTAACCCCCCCTCCCTCCCCTCTGCCACGGACCCCCAGTATGTAGTTATTATGTAGTTATTTCCAGAGCGGCTCGGTCCCGCTGTGTGTGAGAGCGGGGAGCAGAGCCGATAGTCCGGGCTGCTGCTGCAGGACTCTCCGCCCAGCAGCAGCAGCCCGCGGGGACACGTGAAGCCGCACTGAAGGGCCGCAGCAGCTCCAGCTCAGAAGCAGTATGGGGGTCCGTGGGGATGGAGGCGTCTCCATCCCGGCGAGAGCGGAGAGCGCCGGTACGGCTGGCGGAGCGCTGCGGTGCCGTGCAGGCTTTGTTGCCACAGCTACGCCGTAGGGTACGCCGTAGCCTACGGCGTAGTCGTGGCTCTAGAGCCTGCAGCGCACCGCCAGCCGCTCTCCGCTCTCCACTCTTGCCGGGATGGAGACGCCGGTGGGCAGGATGCACGTTTGGGTGGACACAGCCCACCCCTGCCCCCCCCCAAAACCGGCCTCGCTTACAGGTGAATGAGACATGGGGTAGTTTTGTTGAAAATGTGCTGTCCAAAATGTCCTGGAAAACTCGACTCCTGCAAATGCGCGTTCCCCAAAGTTTGTGGCTTTGGACGGAGCGCTGACGGGAGGGGGCGGAGCTTAGAGGAGGTGCCACTTTCAAATCTTGCTAGCTCTCCAAAATCATGGATAATACCTTTAATACGGCCCGAACCGTAACGTGCACCCAGGTGTGTTATACATCAAAATGTGCGTCTCCATCCTGCGACGACGCGCATTACTTTTCTCTTTCAAAAGTGTTACCGTGTCGACGCTAGACGCCAAAAACTGCGCCCCCCCCTTCATCTAATTGGTCCATATTTGATAGTTCCCCAAAAGTCACCAAATTTTGCATGCAAGCCAGGCCTGGTGATACATTTGATATTTAATGGTTTGCATTAATGGGCATGGCAAAATGGCTCAACAGCACCCCCTAGAAAACTTTTCTCTGCCATAACTTTTGAATGGTTTGACATAAAGACTCGTGGGTGGTGTCATGGGACTCTGTATTGAGTCCTTGACCATAATTGGCCTGAATTAGCCCCGCCCCTTCTTCTGATTGGTTGTCCCTATTTTCTGCTATAACTTTTGAATGGTTTGACATAGAGAGTCGTGGATGGTGTCATCGGACTCGGTATTGAGTCCTTGATCATAATTGGTGAAAATTAGCCCCGCCCCTTCTTCTGATTGGTTGTCCCTATTTTCTGCTATAACTTTTGAATGGTTTGACATAGAGAGTCGTGGGTGGTGTCATCGGACTCGGTATTGAGTCCTTGATCATAATTGGTGAAAATTAGCCCCGCCCCTTCTTCTGATTGGTTGTCCCTATTTTCTGCTATAACTTTTGAATGGTTTGACAGAGAGTCGTGGGTGGTGTCATCGGACTCGGTATTGAGTCCTTGACCATAATTGGGGAAAATTAGCCCCGCCCCTTCTTCTGATTGGTTGTCCCTATTTTCTGCTATAACTTTTGAATGGTTTGACATAGAGAGTCGTGGGTGGTGTCATCGGACTCAGTATTGAGTCCTTGACCTTCATTGGCCTAAATTAGACCCGCCCCTTCTTCTGATTGGTTGTCCCTATTTTCTGTTATAACTTTTGAATGGTTTGACAGAGAGTCGTGAAAAAAAAATGGCTACAGCAGGTAACAATATACTTGTTCTCTAGTCCGTCATAAACGGTTAAACGCATATAATCAGATATTCTACAGTTAGAGTTGAGGGACTGCTTCCTACTTCTTGGCAAATGACAAAATCTGAAACTAGCGCATCCTCCTGTGCTTCCTGTAAGTCTATGTGTAACCAGAGCTTTCGCTGAAGCCTAAAGGTTTTATGTTTGATGTTAAATACAAAACTTTTTACTCTGAAAAAGGCTCTGGGATGAAGATTTTCTTTTCTTTGGAGAAAGATTGTGGATTCTTGTAACTGAGGGAACATTCTAGCTAAAATCTGCGATTAAACTCAGGTCAGACAGTCTCAGACGGTCCACCAACTCTAATATAAAACTATATTTGAGTTGGTGGACGCATCAAAAGGAAAAATGAGGAACGCTTCACGAATTTGCGTGTCATCCTTGCGCAGGGGCCATGCTAATCTTCTCTGTATCGTTCCAATTTTAGTATATGTGATACCGAAGTAACACAACAGAGAGGTCTCTGTGAGCCGTATTTATTTACCCCGGGTGTCCCACTCCTGAGTCACATGGTTGTCTTACCGGAGGGCAGAAATGGGCTCTAGTGGGAGAAAAACAACTCAAAAACAAGTATTGCAACTTCACTGCACAGATATATACATTTAACAACTCATCCATTTCCCAATGTGACAAGATCTGGTTCTGATCCGTCACATTTAGCCTCAGCTTTCTCTTTAAAACATGCAGTGGGCTGAAGGGAGAGAGAGCAGGCTCTCAGTCGTGAGTGGGGGGCTGCAGAGACAAAGACGGGCTGATATGGCGTCCCTCCCCCACAGTAACCCGAGACGGCGGGTATCAGTAAACCATGAATAAAACCTGCTCAGGGACTGAGAACTCCACTACAACATAAACCAGAAGGCTAATCTGGATTCCTCCGGGCCTGGAGATACTCGTGTCCTGCTCGGATCACAAACCTGGCTGTTTGTTGCACTGCAGAACACATCTGGATCTGGACTGAACATGAAGACGCTCTGGGGTTTTTTAGTTCTGCTTAGAGCCTCTGTATTTAAATTAAGTGCATGTGAGTGATAGCGTTGCTGAAGAAATGTTTTTCTGCTTTGATGATCTTTTGTTTTAAACTGAAATAAAAAGGAAGTCGTTTTTGTTTTTTGTTGTTGATGTAATGTCACTTGCCTGCCACTTGATGTCGCTGTCTTACCGCTCTCCTGCAGCCTGCCGGCGGAGCCCAGCGCCTGGAAGGGAGAGGAATCCAGTTCATAGGTTTTAAGCAAATGTAATGGGTACACTAATATCTAGGTTGGATGTTTTTCTCAGCTGTGACAATGAAGACGCGATTTAAGAAGGGGGGAGTTATTCTGGATGCAGTTTACAAACATGTTCAAGAAGTTTACTGTCATCTGCAGCAGTAACACAAGGTTGTATTGAGCAATTAAAAACTTGTGACAAGGCATGCATTTAATAATAATATTAACACTAGAAGCAAATAAAAACAAGGAGCTAGAAGCATAAACAAGAAAAAATTAACTAAAATCCGTATAAATAAGGGCAGGTCTGACCAGGCCTTGGTCCAGGACCAAGACCTTGACCTGGACCAAGGCCTGGTCCAGGTCAAGCTCCAGGTCCTGCTCGGTAAAACACACACCTGACCTACATCAGGGTGTCGGACTCCAGTCCTGCATGTTTGACATGTTTCCTGCATCAACACAGCTCCTTGTATCACCATGTGCTGCAGCAGGGCAGCATTAAACCTGAATTATGGTTCTGCGTTAAATCGACTCAGAGCCTACGCCGTAGTGTTACGGCGTAAGGTACGCGGCGACACGCAACGTACGGTGAGTGTCACCGCGTACCCTACGCCGTAAGCTCTGCGCTGGTGTAACGCGGAACCATAAATCAGATTTTAGACATGCAGGACTGATGCCGCGTTCCATTAACCTCGGAAATCGGAACTGGGAACTGGGAATGGCAGCCATCTTGGAATGGTAACTCGGGGGTGGTGAAGCTTCTCCCACTTTCCCAGTAGGAAATCCCACTTCGAGGGGCGTTCCAGTTGAAAATTCCGACTAGGAATTAGGAAATTCCGACTTCCGAGGACAAATGGAACGCGGCATAAGTCCGAGACCCCTGGCCTACATACAAGCCCCTTAATTACTTCGCTTTCCATTACAAATGTATTACCAATTAATTTAGGTCGAGTTTTTCTTTATATCCTTAACACAAATCACATTATTTAAGAAGTAAGTTCCAGCGTTGTAACAGGTCATTTATTTTGATAGTGTAACGATAAAAAGTTTTGTAATTACATAAAATGGTATCGAGAGAAATATTAGTTATCTTCAAACCTTTATACGGCCCTTTATTCATAAGAATATCCAGCAGTTTGACGGTTTACAGGACAGAACAGCGACGTCGGCCAAATGTTTTAGCCACTGCTCTGGTTGGTTTCACCCACAGACATAAACGTAGACGCCCCATGGAGCTGCCAATACGTCAACGTCGCCGCCATATTGGATGTTCAAGACTGCGCTGTAAACTAATACAAGTAAATGGACTTATTTTCATAAAGCGCCTTTCTACAAAGAAATTTACGTTTTACGTCTCATTTATTTATTCACACACGCACTAATATACTTGGGAAACAGTTAGGCACCAAATATAATATATTTCATTTTCTCAGATGGCAAAAATAAGAACTTTATTGATCCCACATAGGAGTAATTCATGTTGTATCAGCTATAGTGAACAAGGTAGCGCCGAAAAACAATATATATCAACAAAGCATATTTAACAAACATATTTAAAATTTTTCAATTAACAAAATAACATTTTTGAACCATTTTTCAGATTTTTTCAGGTATTTTATTGTCTGAAAAATGGTTCAAATATGTTATTTTGTTACTTGAAAAAATGTATATATGTTTTGTTGATGAGAAAATATGTTTCTCTATTTTTCTTATTTTTGTGAGGGGGATATATATTGTTTTTCGGCACTACCTTGTTCTCTATAGCTGATATAACATGAATTACTCCTATGTGGGATCAATAAAGTTCTTATTTTTGCCATCTAAGAAAATTAAATATATTATATTTGGTGCCTAACTGTTTCCCAAGTATATTAGTGCGTGTGTGAATGAATAAATGAGACGTAAAACGTACATTTCTTTGTAGAAAGGCGCTTTATGAAAATAAGTAAATTTACTTGTATTAGTTTACAGCGCAGTCTTGCCACATTCAATATGGCGCCGTCGTTGACGTATCGCAGCAGCTTGATGCAAGAGCGTCTGGCTGCAGACCTCTCGCGTCAGGCCTCTCCCTGTGCAGGCCATGGATGTATTATGCAGGCTCTCGTCTCAGGCCTACCTCCAGCGTGAGGCCGTTTTGGACCGGAAGTGCGCGCAACAAACTTCAAAATAAAACCACCTCCAGGGTGAGGTCGGTTGGGACTGGAAGTGCGCGCAACACATTTCAAAATAAAATAGTTATCGATTTTGTAAGAGAAAACTTTGCGCCTTCATATTTAATCAATCAATTTTGTAACGTGAAAATCTATTTGTTTTTATGTCTTAAATATATGTAACACTTTTGATGTTGTCTAACACTTTTGATGTTGTCAATCCTTTATTTGTGGCATTTACCATGATTACACCAGCAACATATTAATCTTAATGGGATAAACTCCAAGTGCACAGAAGAAATTTCAAATAAATCTTTAACCTGCTGCATCAATTTATAAACTTTTAACCTAAGAAAAAACCAAACCTTTAACCTAAGAAAGACATGTATTCACATGGCACAGGATAAAGACACCACAGATACCTGGAGTCCCTCTGAAGAGTACTAGGCCTACATGAACACATCAATCTATGTACATTTGTTCAGACTTGTTCAGAGACTTAAAAACTCATGCATAACATTTATATAAGGTAAATGCTTTATTTTTTTCCCCATTTCTATTGTTTTGAATTATTCGACTTTTGTCTTCAATGACATTAAGATCTTAAGAGGCCAATTAGGTTGTTAACTATGCTTAAATACAAAATTGTCAACATTTAGGGAGGACAGGAAAAGATAAAACTACATTCTATTGAAATGCAATAACTCACCTGTGATCTTCATCATTGTATAACAATCAAATATATACATATATAATAATTAATATTAATATACTATATATATATATAATATATTTAATGCAATAAGGAAAACAGATCAAAGTACACAAATAAAAAAAACCACACAAAATCACTTGGTTCTATTCAGCTTTTTATTACACAACCCATCCTATTACCCTACTCCTTCACTTGAGCTTCGGTGTAGGTTGAGTATCCTCTGTTATCAACAATCTCCCCACAAAATACCCACATGTCTTCAACACTTTCAAATTTAAATTTGAAATTGTCCAGGATGTCTTCTTTCTCCTCATCCAGCTGGCCAAATTCTGCATCATCCCAAAGCCTTCGGTACTGCCCCAGAACCTCTTCCACTTGTTCCTCTCCCATGGTGAGGACACTTGGGAACTCCACAACCCCTGAAAACAAATTTTGGTTGGTTTCAACCCACTCTGCGGCCTTTTTGCAGTGGTGGAGTGTCCTGGCCGCCACTTCATCCTATGAAAAAGATTGAAAAAAAAAGGTAATCTTGCTATAGCAAAACTGCTGTACAAACTCTGTTATTCTCATGGAAATAACAGTGCATATAGATTATAAAAATTAGACTTCAAATAGAACTTTTTGCAAAGAAAGAACTTGTGTAAATACTTGGGAAAAAGGCACGAGAAATCATCTCAAGATGGACAGAATCCCAGAACTCCTCAATGTTGACCTCCCCAGTGAAGTTATCTGACACTTCTTCTATGTCACTCACTGAAAGAAACAGCTGTAATTTACTGTCTGTAATACATGCACAAACACATGCACACATGCATGCACGCACAATTTTGTGACTTACCAGGCAAGTTAAACACCCCTTTCTTATGGAGGTCCATCACAACCACTGGGGGATGGTAGCCACAGCAGACACAGGAATAGGAATACTTGTGGTTTGTCAATGCCTCGAAGTGGAGGTATGCATGGAGGATTGTATTTTTGGATGGAAATTTTACTTTCCTTAGGCCTTCCAGTGACTCGATTACCTTGGAGACTGAAACATTGTTCTTAAAGAGAAAAATACATTTTACAAAATTACAGCCAGGGGAGGAACAAACATGTACCAATAAACATTATCATGAAAGTGAAATTGTACTGACCTGTAAATTCAGCCTCAAATATAGACACAGTTCCAGGTTCAATATGACATGATCATCAAAATTGCGAAGGCTGTCCATCCATTCCTGATAACGGTACACCATGTGGCACTGTGGGCATCGCCGGAAATAGGTTGATACATCTGTTTAAGAAAGAAAAAACAAAACACATTTTTTAAACAATTTTATATTTTGTGAAAACGTGTGGTGTTACAAGTTTTTGAGTAATTAACAATGATACAATCACATTTTAAAAATACTTACGTTCAATCACACCATTCATAGTGATTATCCGTGCATTTTTTCTGAAATAGATGCCACTTGCCGATGTTTTTGTGGACACAGGATGTTCTTGGTTTGGCACAAGGACAATGCCAGGTGTGAGCTGTGGAGTTGTATGTCACCATCACCCTCCCAAGCCGACTGTAGTGGTGCAAAGCTGGCTCGTGTACAGACAAACAGTACTGTGTAGGATTTTTTTTAAATGAAACCTCTACACAGGGAGGGACGTGGTTCTTCTGTGCCTGTTGTTGCCTTTTTTTGCAGGTTGCCTTTTTTGCCTCACCAAAGAATTTCAAGTTAACCATTTCCTCCAGGGTCTCCTCCTTTAGCCATTCCTCTGTGGCTATTTCTCTGCAATATTCCAGTGAGCGGATGTGCTCACACTGGCTAAAAGTTAACCCACTCCTCAGTGCCATTAAGTGATAATGCCTGCATTCTTCAAGTTCACACTGCACCTTATGCAGGTGGCCCCAGGTTTTTCTTTGCACATGAATAGGCACTGAAAATCCATGGGATGCTTTTTGTACAGCAGATATCCCATTTGTTGCATCCACACAGATAGCCCTCAACACACTGTCACAGGTTATTTTCTTTCTGTGTTTCCTGTGAATGTGATTGTTCAAATTTTTTGCAAGGCAGATTAGGCCGCAATGAGAACATTTTGCCTTCTTATAACTTGTAGTGTGCTGGATAAAGGAGGAGGTGGTAGACTGGGCAGTGGAGGAGGTAGTAGGCTGGGCAGTGGAGGAGGTAGTAGGCTGGGCAGTGGAGGAGGTAGTAGGCTGGGCAGTGGAGGAGGTAGTAGGCTGGGCAGTGGAGGAGGTGGTAGGCTGGGCAGTGGAGGAGGTGGTAGGCTGGGCAGTGGAGGAGGTAGTAGGCTGGGCAGTGGAGGAGGTAGTAGGCTGGGCAGTGGAGGAGGTAGTAGGCTGGGCAGTGGAGGAGGTAGTAGGCTGGGCAGTGGAGGAGGTAGTAGGCTGGGCAGTGGAGGAGGTGGTAGGCTGGGCAGTGGAGGAGGTAGTAGGCTGGGCAGTGGAGGAGGTGGTAGGCTGGGCAGTGGAGGAGGTGGTAGGCTGGGCAGCGGAGGAAGAAATCATTTTTATCCTCCCATTCACTCTTGTTAGTGTGTATATATATATATATATATATATATATATATATATATATATATATATATATATATATATATATATATATATATATATATATATATATGTTTCCTTGTTTACGTTGTCTTTGCATGTGTGCACTTTGACGGAGCTGCTGCCTAATTTCACTGTACCTGTACAATGATAATAAAGGCTTTTTATTCTATTCTATTCTAATATGTTAACCAAAACTTCCACAGTTAATTAACTGTCATTTTTATATCATGCTTTGTTACAATGCAGAACAATGGAGGAGAAGAGTCATGCCACGTTGGGGTGGAAGAACCAGACGTCTTTCACTGGCTGAGTGGAGCTGTCAAGAGGGAGTGTAGCTCTGGATGAAGGAGTGAAGGTAGAGGGAGAGTAGCTCTGGATGAAGGAGTGAAGGTAGAGGGAGAGTAGCTCTGGATGAAGGAGTGAAGGTAGAGGGAGAGTAGCTCTGGATGAAGGAGTGAAGGTAGAGGGAGTGTAGCTCTGGATGAAGGAGTGAAAGTAGAGGGAGAGTAGCTCTGGATGAAGGAGTGAAGGTAGAGGGAGAGTAGCTCTGGATGAAGGAGTGAAGGTAGAGGGAGTGTAGCTCTGGATGAAGGAGTGAAAGTAGAGGGAGAGTAGCTCTGGATGAAGGAGTGAAGGTAGAGGGAGAGAAGCTCTGGATGAAGGAGTGAAGGTAGAGGGAGTGTAGCTCTGGATAAAGGAGTGAAGGTAGAGGGAGAGTATCTCTGGATGAAGGAGTGAAGGTAGAGGGAGTGTAGCTCTGGATGAAGGAGTGAAGGTAGAGGGAGAGTAGCTCTGGATGAAGGAGTGAAGGTAGAGGGAGAGTAGCTCTGGATGAAGGAGTGAAGGTAGGAAGGAGCCGTTTGGGTAATTGTTTGGTAAGCCGGAGCTTTGAACTTGGTGCTGCAACTGGAAGCCAGAGCAGGGAGATTAGCAGCAGGTTGGTTGAAGACCAGACGTGCGTCTGCATTCTGAAGGAGGTCCAGGGTCCTGATGGCCAGTCAGGATTTCAGCATGTCCTGAAACTGGCCAGGGCAGAGGGAAGATGGTGGAAGCCAGGAGTCTCCAGGGGCTCGAGAGAGAAGGGTAGACAGACTCATCGTGTCGACAGAGAGTCCTCTACCCATTGATGACTGTATGTGACGTGAGATTTGTTTAATTTCACTGTGATCACATGATTGTAACATGCTCATCCTGCCATTATTGTCTGATCACTGATAAATACTTGATTGTGACATCACTGTTTTCTGCTCGTTTCCAGTCTAAACTGTATGATGGCAGCCAAAATGATCGTAAGTTGTGTGGGCTCAGTGGGCGAAGGTTAGATGGCGACAAGCGGCGAGTCGTCTACCCGTCCAGACACCAGAACAGACCGTACAAGGGTTCAAGGCAGCAAAGGGGAAGAACACTGCCTGTCCTGGGAAAGAAAGTCTCCAGCGGTGAGTTTCACAATCAAACAGATCTGGTCCTCCTTTTGCCCTCGGCGGTATTTTAACAGCGTCTCACCTCCACTGTCTTCCAGCTGCATACTCGGAATCAACTCCAGCAGACGGGCCAGATGCAGCCGCCTGGTGGAGGCCATTTGCAGCAGCTCTGCCGACTCCTGGTTTGACATTCCCCCCAGCTTTCAGTTTTCTGTTTTGCCCCGCCTGTGTCCCATCTGCCCTGATTGTGTCTGCACCTGTGTCTCGTCATGTCTCGTTATCCCCTCAGTATATCTGGTCTTGTCATCCCCTTGTTCCCTGTCGGACCGTACTGTTTGTTCCCTCCATGTTTCCCCTGGTTTTTTGGATTCCTGTTTTTGTTCAGCCTGTGATCCTGCTCTGCAGCGCTTTAGTTTGGATTTTTGTTAATAAACCCTTTTTTCATTGAACTCCTGCCTCCTGCCTCCTGCCTCCTGCTCTCCTGCGTTTGGGTGCACACCTTACCCCCAGACGTGACAGAACGGTCCGACCAGAATGGACCCAGCGGGAGAGAGTGCCGCCTTCTGGGCCGTCGTGTACCAGGAAGCGGCCCTCACGATCCCTGGTTGGCGGCACCCTGACGAGCTGGACTCCCCGGACGAGGAGGAATCCCCCTTCTGGGGAACACGCCTGGCTCGGGGTGGCCCCCGGAGCATCCAGGCTCTGGGGCGACGCTGACGACGGCGTCAACGTCAGCCCCAGCTGTGTCCGAGGCGGTGTCCTCGGGCGCGTCGTCGGGGGTGGTCCCGGACGATTCAGCCCCTGCTCCGGGAATGGCCCCGGACCCCCGCAGCCAGCGCCCCGGACCCGGGTACCCCCGCAGCCAGCGCCCCGGACCCGGGTACCCCCGCAGCCAGCGCCACGGACCCGGGTACCCCCGCAGCCAGCGCCCCGGACCCGGGTACCCCCGCAGCCAGCGCCCCGGACCCGGGTACCCCCGTAGCCAGCGCCACGGACCCGGGTACCCCCGCAGCCAGCGCCCCGGACCCGGGTACCCCCGCAGCCAGCGCCACGGACCCGGGTACCCCCGCAGCCAGCACCCCGGACCCGGGTACCCCCGCAGCCAGCGCCCCAGACCCGGGTACCCCCTCAGCCAAGCCAAGTCCCCGAGCCCAGTCAAGTCCCCGAGCCCAGTCAAGTCCCCCCGTCACGCCAAGAGTCCCCGTCACGCCAAGAGTCCCCGTCACGCCAAGAGTCCCCGTCACGCCGTCAGGCCCCGCGTCAAGACCCAGGCCTAGGCCTCGGGGAGTGCCCCCGAGTGTTCTCGCCGGTCTGCCCGGCCTCGTGGGCGACCCCCGGAGCTGTCTCGCCGGTCTGCCCAGTCCCCAGGACGGCCCCCGGAACGTTGGCCGTGTGTTGGCCTGGATGGATATCTTAATGTGATATAGTGTTGTCTTTTCCTAGATTTAAATACTGTATCATAGTAAAGGAATGCAATTTTCTGAACTTTTTCGTTGAAAATTTCCTCAATCAGTTCAGTCATTGTAGCTTCTGTGGCCGACTCAACCTAAAAAAGACACACACACACACACAGCTGCTGATCATTGGCAATCAAAGATGGCGGCGGCGGCGGCGGCGGCGGCGGCGGCTGCGGCGGCGGCGGGTGCTGCTGGTGGAGGCTCTGCTTGTCCTCGCACAAAACCTGCAATTTATAAAGCAGATGATGGGGAGGTGGTTGTGGAAGATGAACATGAGTGCGGTGAAAATATTCCACGGTTTGTGTCACATTACCTGGACGTACTGCCTATTGTCGGCTTTGGCAATATGGACGCCTCGGCGTTGCTTAGCCGAATGGAGCAGCTGAGCCAAGAAGTCTCTGGCCTGAGGAGGGCATTGGAAACACAGGCAGAAGTGAGTGAGAACTTGGGGGCAGTTGTTGTGGCCATGGATCGTAGACTGACAGTGGTGGAAACGCACCGATCAGAGGACTACGACTCGTCGACTACTGGCACCGCACGAGAGGGGCTGCGGGGGCTAACAGGCTCTAATCGGCAGCAGGAGTCGATAACGTCTGACGCTGGGAAGACCCGACTCTTGGGGCTGGGCACCGGGTGCGCCAGCACCTCACGCGGGGAGATGAATGGGCTGATGAGCTCCGCACAACAACAGGAGCGCCTAGATGGAGCGGGCACATCGCCACGATTACGACCACAATCCCCACAGTGGAATGTAGTTGTGAGAGAGGGGCGTAAAAAGTCGGGGCCCCTCAAAGCAACTGTGCCACTGAAACCCGGCAACAAACAAGCCCACAGGCAAGCTCACGTGAAACGTGAGCAGAGGAATGTGGGAATCATTGGAACCGGTACTGAGAGCAGCATTGGAGTAGTGAAAACAAAGCTGGTCAATGTGTTTGCTACCCGGTTTTCTCCTACTCTGGGTGCAGACACACTACGTGAATATCTGTCTGAGAAGATGGAGAATGAAACAGTGACGTGTCGAAAGATCGAGTCGGCCCGCAGCAGGTATGGCTCGTTTCACATCACCGCTGAATGTAACAATATTGCTGATATGTACGATCCAAAACTCTGGCCAGCCGGGACCTATGTCCGCCGCTATTATGAGCCCCGTGGACATAAGGTTGTTGGTAATGAGGGGGGGAGTGAACTGAATTGCCATGGTACACCTGCAGCTCCACCTGAGAGCCAGTATGCATAGCAGTTGCTATGATATGAATCAACATCTCTATGAACATCTGTGTCGTTTCTTACAATGCGCGTGGGCTGCGTGTTGGGCACAGTGAAACTGACAAATCACGTCGTGTCGTTGTGGACAAATTGATGGAGACATGTGACATTTTGTGTGTTCAGGAGACGTTCCTGGCTAAACAACACCTGGAAGGATGGAATTCTATTCACAGGGACTTTCATGGGGCGGGTGAATCAACAACTGATTTAAGTGATAAAATTGTTCGGGGTAGGATCCCAGGGGGGGTAGCCACAATGTGGAATACAAAATATGACCAGTTGGTTAATGTCATAAGACTGGGTGTTGATTGGGCTATTGGGATTGAGCTGTGCTGTAATGATAAGAAGTTGTTGATTTTGAATGTATATACGCCATATGAGTGTGTACAAAACGAGGATGAGTACCTCAGTAGATTGGCATTTATCATGTCTTTTATTCAGGACAATCCTTCAACCTGCATCTATGTTATTGGTGACATGAATGCGGATGTAACTGATGCCAACTCCCTATTTGGTAACCATTTAACTCAGTTCTGTACAGACAGTGGATTGATTTTGTCCAGTAAGGTACTACTGCCAAATGATAGTTATACTTACATCAGCGAGGCCTGGCATTCAACCTCTTGGCTAGACCACTGCTTTTGTACGATGGATGCCCATGACTCCATCGATATGATAAAAATTGATTATGATTTGGCCACAACAGACCATATACCCTTTCACATGGTACTGAACACAGGTAATTTACCAGTGCTGTTGCCTGTGGATAATGGTATTGGTGTAGGGAAAGTAGACTGGGCAAAATTGTCCAAGAAGGATTTTAATAAATATGTTAATTACTCTGATGTATTGCTGGGTAATATTAAAGTACCAAAAGATGCCTTATTGTGTCAGGATATGAATTGTAAGAATGTACAACATTGTAAGGAATTATGTTCCCTGTATGAAGATATTGTGGAGTCTCTCCGTATCTCGAGCAGGCCTCTACATAAGCATAGGGCTAAAGTGTGCAATGGTAAGCCAGGATGGAAGGACCATGTAGAGGAGCTCCATGCAGAGGCCCGAAATGCTTTTAAAAAATGGGCTGAGGCAGGAAAAAGCAGGCATGGTCCTCTCTTTGAAAATAAAAAAGTACTAATGCTAGATTTAAATATGCACTTCGCTACATTTAATGAAATGAAAATACTATGAGGTCAGATTCATTGGCACGGAAGCTGCAAAAAAATTATGTTAATGACTTCTGGAAAGAAATAAAAACTATTAACAACTGCAAAACATCTCTTCCATCTAATATAGATGGTGTGAGTGGTCTTGATGAAATTGCACAGCTATGGCGGAAACAATATTTTGAACTGTTAAACTGTGTAAAGAGTAATCTGTTTGTAGTCGACAATGTAGAGTTTAATGATGATGCTATTGTCACTTCTGATGAGGTACATGAAGCAATACTGAAGTTAAGAGATAATAAGGCCTGTGGTCTCGATAATATTACAGCTGAACATATTAAGTTCGCCAGTAAGAAAATGTGCCCTCTGGTGGCTATGTGCTATACAGGTTTTTTTGTTCATGGAGTGTTACCTGTGTTGCAGTGTTGCCTGCTGTGCTGTTGCCGTCCCTGACCCACCAGTCTGGCCCTCGGCAGGAGGGTCCCCCCTGATGAGCCTGGTCCTGCTCAAGGTTTCTTCCCTCCTAAAGGGGAGTTTTTCCTTGCCACTGTTTGGCTTAAGGTTTTTCTCCCACTAGGGGAGTTTTTACCTGCCATTGTTTATGTAATAACTGCTCGGGGGTCATGTTCTGGGTATGGGTCTCTATAAAGCGTCTAGAGACAACTCTGTTGTATTAGACGCTATATAAATAAAATTGAAAAAAATTGAATTCTATGATTTCTGTTGTGCTAGTGCCAGTTATTAAAGATAAAGTGGGGAAGCTGAACAGCTCAGATAATTACAGGCCAATAGCTCTGGCCAGTGTCATGTCCAAGGTGCTGGAGACAGTTCTACTGAGTAGACTTGAGAGATACATCATGTCTACAGACAACCAGTTTGGTTTTAAACAAAAGCATGGCACTGATCTATGTATTTTTGCACTAAAGGAAATCTTAGAGAAATATAATAGTCATAACTCTACCATGTTCTTGTGCTTCATTGATGCTTCTAAAGCATTTGACCGTGTTAATCATGTGAAATTATTTTTGAAATTGTCTAAAAGTGGGGTCCCTGGTTTTTTAATTAGAATCCTGGTCTACTGGTACTCGCATCAGACAATGCGAGTGAGATGGGGGAATGTAACATCTGATCCCTTCCATGTGACCAATGGTGTCCGCCAGGGCGGAATCCTGTCTCCCTTTCTTTTTAATGTGTACATGAATGATTTGTCTCTGATGTTGAATACATGTGGTACAGGTTGTAGAGTTGGTGACCTACTAATGAATCACTTTATGTATGCAGACGACCTGGTCATCTTCAGCCCTTACAGTGCTGGTCTCCAACAGCTATTGAGAACGTGCACACAGTATGGTGCTGACTTTGACATAAAGTACAATGCTGGTAAGAGTAAAGTTATGATTATTAGAAGCAGAGAAGACAGACAGTCAACCTTCCCTGACTTCCATCTGTCTGGTACTGCAATCAGTGTGTGCAGCGAGATCAAGTATTTGGGGCATATTATTGTTAATGACTTGTCTGATGATAAAGATATGTACAGGCAGCGTCGCAAGCTCTATGCACAAGCAAACATGCTGTGTCGTAAGTTTAGCATGTGCTCTGTATCTGTAAAAATTGCATTGTTTAAAGCATATTGCACACCTTTGTACACAGCCCACCTGTGGTGCCGCTACAAACAAGGTAGTATAAGAAAGCTCACAGTAGCTTATAATGACAGCATGAGGCTACTGTTGAGAGCCCCAAGAAGCTCCAGTGCAAGCCATATGTTTGTTAGTGTCGGGGTACCCACCTGCTCTGCTGTTCTGCGCAATCTGATGCACAGATTTATGTGTAGGGCGTCAGAATCAGAGAATGAACTTATTAATGTGTTGGTTAATCCTGTACGCAGTTCTGTAAGATTTTCGTCCAGACTGTGGAACCATTTTAGAACATGTTTGTATGCAAGCCTACACTGAATAGTGGGGAAAGCTCTGTACTTTGTATTTTGTGTTTGTTTGTTTTTTATTCTGTCTTTGTTTTTATTATCTTATTCTGCTTTTATGGTGATATGGATCCCCTTGGGTCTGAAATAAAGATTTAATAATAATAATAATAATAACACACACACACACACACAGAAAAAACACTGCTTTAATAATATATTTAAACATGGGATTTTATTATTAATTAACATGGAACAGTTATTATTAATGTGAATATGATGATGACAAAGGAGGTAGAGCCAAAAATAGATCAGCGAAAACAGTTGCGGTGCGACCTGGATGCTCCTCCCCCCTCTGTCCCCCTCTCCTCCCTGCCCGCACTAGTCACGTGTCAAGGCTGATTTATGGTTCCACGTTACACCAACGCAGAGCTACGGCGTAGGGTACGTGGTGACACGCACCGTACGGCGCGCGTCGCCGCGAAACCTACGCCGTACCCTAAAGCGTAGTCTCTGAATGTAGATTCAGTTTTTCAATGCAATAATTCAAATTAAACAATACAAATTCAAATTATGTGATTCAGATTCAGTTTTTTAATGCAATTATTCAAGTTGAGCAATTCAAATTCAAATATAAATTATTCAAATTCAGTTTCTAGTGGCACATATTTCTGCCCATAGATTTGCTCCATTTGATAAAGATCCCATACTTTTTGGATCAATATATTGTATGTACAGAGGTGGTAGTAACGAGTTACATTTACTCCGTTACATTTACTTGAGTAAGTTTTGGGAAATGTTGTACTTTTAGGAGTAGTTTTGAATCACTATACTTTTTACTTTTACTTGAGTAGATTTGTGAAGAAGAAACTGTTCCTCTTACTCCGCTACATTAGGCTACGTTGAGCTGTTACTTTTCTTTTATCCCTTTTATCCACGTACGCGTCAATCTCATGACATCACTGGGTGATTCTTTGGGAAAAATGTTTGTTTTTGCATGTTTTGTCACATTTACACAGACTCAAACACACACAGAGTTTCTATGAGTTCATGTTTGTTCTAGTTCTGGTTAAAAAAGAAAAGTACAAAGGCTTGACATTTTGTGCTACTTTGCTTAATTAATTTTTTTATTCTGTTATTATTTTATTTATTTTATTATTTATTAAAGTACTTGAATTAACTTTATGATTATTTTAATTTAAGCTATTTTTTATTAATTTTAATTTATTTTATTATTTTATTGATTTAATTTGCCTGAAGATGATTATTTTGTACTTTTGTCTGTTTGAATGGTTGTGTTAAAAAAATAAATCAGACGTTACTCAACAGTTACTCAGTACTTGAGTAGTTTTTTCACCAAGTACTTTTTTACTTTTACTCAAGTCATTATTTGGATGATACTTTTTACTTCTATTTGAGTGATATTATTCTGAAGTAACAGTATTTTTACTTGAGTACAATTTTTGGCTCCTCTACCAACTCTGTGTATGTGGGAGGGTCTGGTTTCAGCCATCTGATAGTTATGCACTATATAGAGGCTGCTGTAAATAATATATTTAGGTATAAGGTATTTCTTGGCCCTCCCGTCCAGGCTTGTGGGTTTTACTCCCAGCAGTAACACTGTGGGGTCTTGTGGGATATCCTGTTGAAAAACCTCTTTGAGGGAATCAAATACCTCTCTCCAGAATACACTTAACGTAGGACATAGCCAGAATATATGGGTGTGATTGGCAATGTGTGTCCCACAATTCCTCCAGCACCAGCTGGGATGTGTCGGGCCCATTTTGGATATTATTTCTGGCGTTCTGAAGAATCTAGGGATTATTTTCCATTTAAATTCCCTCCATATTTGAATTTGTGAGCAGGTTTGTCCTTCCAGGTGTCCTGTGATATGACCATGTTCGTTTCCACTTCCCATCTCTGCTTAATCCGTAGGAGTTATGTGGATTCATAGATAAGAATATATGATATCATTTACAAATTATTTTCTTGTCTCCGTTTCCCATTTATATTTCTATTAGGAACTTTTGTATGGGGGTAGGTTTTACGAGTTTCCCCCACTCCTTGTGTGTTGTCAGGAAAGTTCTTAGCTGTAAGTATCTAAAGAAATCTGTCCTGGGGAGACCAAAGTCATCTCTCAGCTGCTCAAATGTCTTAAGATCGTTGCCATTGAATAATTGCTGCAGATAAACCAGTCTATGATCTGACCATTTTCTAAAGGCGATACCTAAATTATTAGGCGTAAAGGTCTTCATAAATCCAATGCTTATTAATGGTGAAATTAGCTTCGGTAGGCCAAAAGCTGACCGTATCTTATTCCAGATTTTAAGAGTGGTCTTAGTCCAGTCTGCCACATATTTTTTTAAACTAATGACACCCCCGAAACCTCCCCATGTTTACTGTACAAATCACTAAACAATTCTCCTCTCTTTTCCAAGCCAATTACCCCCCTCTTGTGGCCAAATTGAAAGCTAACATTCAATTCTGGAGGTCGCTCCCTATTCCGCTGATTGGGAGGACTAACACAATTAAAATGATATTCCTTCCTCAACTGCTGTACCTCTTCCAATGCCTCCCTGTGTTTTTGCCCACCTTTTCAAACCAAAACGAGCTGTGGGTTTGCTCTCCCCAACTTTTTTTTCTATTACTGGGCCTCCAATCTAGAAATAATTTCAATGTGGTTGGATAACTCAGCCCAATCCCCTCCCTGACTACGACTGCAGCGGGAGCATTGCCGCCCATACAGTTTGGGCGCGGTGATCCTGTCTCCAGTGACTCTGGATAAAGGTGTCTTCCATGGAAGCTTCACCATACACAGTACGATTAGAATCTGGAAACAAATTAGGACACACTTTGGGATCAGCCAGCCCTCTTGTCTACTCCCAATTACTGGGAATCCTTCATTCCCGCGATCCCAACTTGATAACGTATTCTCACAATGGAGAGATTAGTGTATTGGCACAATCGGTGACCTTTATCTGAATGGAACCTTTGTATCATTCCCCCAGCTACGAGAGAAATATCAACTCCCTTGGAGCAACCACTTCAGGTTCATGCAAATCAGAGAGAGACTATGTACGCACCCACCTACCTTCATATATGTGCTTCCTCCTCACTCCTATATGGTGACTCCTAGGGTTGCCAACTCCCTGAAAAATAAATAAGGGACAGCTCATCGGCAGGGCCGACCAACCCGACCAAGCCTTCACCTTTCCTTGCATGGTGAATTTTTTTAGCCCCTTTTTTTGTGAGTGAAACAAATTTTTTAACTATTTGACTCAAACCTGAATTGAATTAGATGCATATTTTTGAATGTCATGGACACATGGAAAACTAATTATAATCCAGCAATTCACTTGATTTGAGTTTCAAGTTTCAATTCAAGAGAAGATAACAAAACAAAACACAAAAAAAAAGAATTTCATACTTTAACACCTGATATCTTCATTTACATGTGCAAAAAGGAGTAGGAAGAAGTGTAAACTTATTTACAGTAATCCTACCCCCATTCACTAATCATTTAACCCTTATTTATAAATACTCACACACTTACCTATAGATACATACACACACATGCCTATATAAATATTCAGATAAATATACTTATTTACACCATACTGTCTCTATTATCTGCATCTGCCCTATATCTATGTATATATCCACTTTAAAACAAAATAACAAAAAATGCACTGAATAAAATAAGTATCTTTCCTAAACAGAAACATGTCCTGCTTAACTTAAAATTGTATAAATTCATATAAAACAATAGAAAGAAAGCAGAACATCCATTCTGTAATAGTGCACATTTTTAGTGCAATAACAAAAGTGCAAACAGAAAGTGTGTAGAAAACGTGTAAACATATCTGTGCCTCAAAGACCATGACTGTAGCTACAGTTGTAGTAAAACAGAAAAAAATAATTTGTGAACTCAACAGCTCAATGCCATTTTATGTAATACGGGACAAAGTGCGTCCCTTTTCAGCTCAATACGGGACGTGGACTTTAGTTTATAAATACGGGATGATTCCGTTTTTCAAGGGACGGTTGGCAGCCCTAGTGCCTCCTCCAAAACACGACCTGCGTCTTGAGATTGATTGGGCACAGGAGTGCACAATCAGCTGGACCAGGCCCGCGCCACCTGTGTGCTGCTCCCCGCAGACCACGCCCAATGCTCCACCCTGCCACACTTGTCATACTAAAACATTCTAACTTGTGCTAATACATCAACTCTATCAGCAGGTGTAGCTTAACCTCTGTACAAGTCCACTATTGTTCATATCGCAATTGCAAATAAACCCCAATTCATTTAGTAGAATGTATTTGTAAATTAAGTGACACTCACCTTAAAAATACTCTGTATGGTATTTGTTCAGCCTACAGGTCCTCTAACGTCTTAACTGTCAGAACTTGTCAAGGCACATTAAGTCAGCAGCGAGAGGATCTAAAATCCTTAACTCAAGGAGGAGAAAAAATATGTTTTCATTATGTTACTGCAACTTGAATTTTGTTTTAAATCAATGAATGCAAAAATTTGAGTTCAAATTCCAAACAATATTAAAGGGCATCTAAATATTATGGCATCTAATACCTATTTTAAACAGGCCTTGAATGTCTTAAAAACGTCAACAAGTCATGAAAATAATCTTTGCAACTTAAAAGGTTTACCTAAATCAATAAACTACATTTTTTTATCTTGCAAACATGGATTTAATTAAGTGATGGTAAAAGGTCCCCTGAATTTCTTTTTACAATATTTTACTTCTGTTTGAATAATATTGTAAACTAGACAGTAAATGATGTCCACAAAATAATATCCCATTCACGCTGCCTCTTCCTCTGTAGCACCTTTCTTTAATGGAGGGAATGGTGTTAGATTGCGTTCCACCTCAGTTTTCCCTCTTTCCCACCTTGCTAGGTGTTCATGGAGGCCTACCGGGACTGAGCTGAATGCTGTGTGAAATGTCAGTGTGGAAATGTGTTACAGGGGTAAAAGGATGAGGATAGAAACGCTCCATCAGGGACGGCGGTCAGTGAAGTAGTCGAGCCAAAGACGATCGAGCTGCATGAGCAGAAAAAACCGCCGGGATGTTTTCAAGCACAACGGTCAGAGAGGCAGACTGGCCTGACGGGCTGTATCGAGAACATTTCCACCAGTCAGGGAAACCTGTCGCTGTGCTTAGAATTACTGTCATCCTCTTTTCTCTGGTCCAAGGAAAACACTTCTTCAATTGTGCTGCCCATATTTTTGCACCAATTCCCTTTTTACATCTCTTTGGTTACTTAGGTGTCTGAGTCTTATCTTATGTTTATATTCCTCTAATTGTTTTTTATTGTGAAGGTGTGTGTTTTTTAGTCTGTTAAAGATGCTGTGTAATTGGACTTATTTAGCTTGCTTTTTGTTTTGCATCAATAAAGAGAAAAGAAACCTTTTTTTCTCTTACTTTGTATCAGACTTTGTACCCAACCACTCTCCGTCGTCTCTGTAGTGTAGAGTAGTACAGGAGTCCTATGAAATGAAACAATGGGTTTACATGGGAAGTTTAATTCCTCTTTAAGTCAGAATTAAAATTAAATCTGATTTAAAATGAGTAAAAATTACCATGTAAACACCTAATTCAGAATGAAAATGGGCATTCCGAATTAAACCTAATTCCGAAGTAAGTGTCTGGTTTATTCCGATTTTAAATCCGAATAGAATAATTCCATGATCATGTCTACACTCATTCTGCTTTAAATTAATTTGGTCTTTCTTTCTGCTCGTTCCCTCGTCCGTCTGTCTCCATGACGCTTATTCCGCGCTGGGCTGGTTTTCCAAACAAAGTTCCAAGATGCAGCACGCAGTAAACGCTGGTCAAGAGCAGAGACCATTTATTTAAGAAATAGCTTGGAGGACCTGGAAATAATTAAAAGAACAAATGGAAACAGGAAACATCAAAATGGTGAGCTTTTCAAAGTTGTAGCGGCTAAGTTTTTTTTTCTTCCGGTTGTTTAGCTTCCGGTCCCCCCCCTATCCAATCAGAACCTTCCCAACCCCCAGACCTGGAGGGCAATTGAGAAAGCCGATCAAACGTGTTTTCCATCTGAACCTCAATTCAGAATTACTATTTCCATGTAAACTCAAAGGAAAATAGTTTAATTCAGAATTATTTAATTCGGAATAATTTATTCCGAATTAAAAAACATCATGTAAACGTGGCCTATGAATGGGTTCATAAGTATTTTGGTCTAGCTGAGATTTGAGAGATGTCAAGTGGATGCTTATAAATTGTAAATTGAATCAAATATGAAACAAGGTGTGATGTTTTCGTTGAGCGAATTGTCTTCACCTACGACCTTCCACGTCGGAACTCCCCCGGCTGGATTAGTACAATGACAGGGGAAGCCTCGGATTCCACTTGAGTTACACAAATTACTGCAAACACAGCGGCAAAGTTATTGTGGTTGCCCCATTACACTCATTACGCTTCACTGAGATAAGCAGAATTCCTTTATACTCTTCTCAGATTTATTAGTGCCAGATAAGGAAAAGTTTGAGTCAGTCAACATGGAACGGTGTAGTTACACCACAATAAACAAAACGTTTAGTAATCACTACTAATACTTGACATGTACAGTTCAGTTGTGGTTTCACTATTAATGCGCTGAGACAATTAAAAACCCAGATCTAGAACTAATTATGTCAGTTTTGTTAAACTAAGTGTTGTTGTGGAGAACAATTCACAGAACTGGTGCGGTTCAGAGAATCACTGTGAGCTTTCACTTTCATAAAGAGGCAGGTGGAAAACTTTGTCATGGTGCCTTCAGACTGTGTGTCACATTGGAGAGATAAGATGAGCCAGCTGCTTCTCTGTCTCTCGCTCAGCCGGTGTGGTGGCTCAGGCCACAACAAAGCCTTTCCACCTTTAAATTAGTCAGCATTTAAGAGCTGAGAAATAGATTTTTTTTTCAGGTTGAGTGGCAGTTTCTTTAAATTTCTCTTTACTGGACTTTAGCATCTTATCATGGAACAAGTTTGAGATTTTGAGAAGAACAAATCAGATAAATGTAAATTAAGAAAACAGAACTGAAAATAAGTTCACAAGTTTACAACAATAGTTTAGTCATAGCAGATGCACTGAGGTTCTGCACTTTTACTAGGTTATTCCCAGACATTTAAAGCGTTTTCTTTAACCACTCAAGCGATTTTTATCTATTGGCTGATTTATTTATCTATTTTTAACAGTATATCTGTTTTTAGCACTATTAATCTTTTCAGTTCTGATGATTTCCAAGATCCTGCTGGAAACGGCGATTACCACTGCATGATGCTTCCACCACCATGCTTCACTGTGCCAGTTGTATTCACCTGATAATAGGTGTGTGGTTCATGTGCAATTTTACTTGAGGTCCAAAAAGTACCTTCTTCCACATGTTTGATGAGTATCCGGGGGGCTGTCAGTGACCTCCAAACACTTGTTTTGCTTTGTATTTAAAGCAATGGTCACTTTTCCTTGAAAGCCCTTACTGTGGAGTGCATGGTTCCTGATTGACAACACTTCAGCGTCTGCTGTGAAGCTTCGCTGCTCCTCTAAGGTTACCTTTATCCTCTTTGCTATCTCTGTAACTAAAACCCCCAATTTTCAAGTGACCTTATTTGAAAGGTTCTATTACACAAAAAGTAATCTCAAGGGACTTTACACAGAAAACATGCTCAAACTTTCCAGTTAGTGAATGTCCAGTTATGTACCAATTGAACTTCTAATTCGATTGATGACATTTAATTCCCATGGAGTCCAGATTCAAAATTAATAAAATGCTAATTAAAAAAATAAATTTAAAAATAAAAAAAGAAGGAAAGGGTGGCATGCCTTCTCCGGGTGGGTGGAAAAGTCCTGCCCCAGGTGGAGGAGTTCAAGTATCTCGGGGTCTTGTTCACGAGTGAGGGAACGATGGAGCGGGAGATTGACAGACGGATCGGTGCAGCGTCCGCAGTTATGCGGTCGATGTACCGGACCGTCGTGGTGAAGAAGGAGCTGAGTTGAAAGGCGAAGCTCTCGATTTACCGGTCAATCTGCGCACCTACCCTCACCTATGGTCATGAACTTTGGGTAGTGACCGAAAGGACGAAATCGCGGATACAAGCGGCCAAGATGAGTTTCCTCCGCAGGGTGGCTGGACGCTCCCTTAGAGATAGGGTGAGGAGTTCGGTCACCCGGGAGGAGCTCGGAGTCGAGCCGCTGCTCCTTCACATTGAGAAGAGTCAGCTGAGGTGGCTTGGACATCTGTATCGGATCCTCCTGGACGCCTCCCTAGGGAAGTGTTCCAGGCATGTCCCTCCTCCCTAGGGAGGTGTTCCAGGCATGTCCCTCCTCCCTAGGGGGAAGTTCCAGGCATGTCCCTCCGGGAGGAGACCCCGGGGAAGACCCAGGACACACTGGAGAGACTATGTCTCTCGGCTGGCCTGGGAACGCCTCGGACTCCCCTCGGAAGAGCTGGAGGAAGTGTCTGGGGGGAAGGAAGTCTGGGCATCTCTTTTGAGACTGCTGCCCCCGTGACCCGGGAACGGATAAGCGGCGGACGATGGATGGATGGATGGAAAAAACATGTCAGTTGGCCTTTTTGTAGGATGCAAGGATCTGAAGGGTCAGCAACTGCTCCTGATTGCTGGTTCAGGACACTGGTAAAGTTCATGTAAGGGTGTGGTTTCCAGGCCAACTCCCAGACAGAGTTCAGGGGGCCGCCCATGGGACCAGATCCTCGACTCGGGTCTGGGCAGAGGCTGTGGCGTGAGCAGGGTCCTCAGCTTGGGCTGTTGCTTGAGCGGGGGCCTGGGCTTGGGCTGCGACGTGAGCCTGGGTGCTGGTTTGGGTGCGGGCAGAGTTCTGGCCAGAGCCTGGGAAGGGGCCAGACTATGCTTTAACCATAACCATTTGTTCGGTCTGGATCTGGACATCCCACAGGATCTTTGCTCTTTCACTCTTCACCACTCTTGGAGGCATCTCCCATCTTGACTTTGGAGCTTCCATTTGTAGAACAGGTGTTCCTGTTCACTCTTTCAGGTACCTGGATGTGTCATTCCATGTATGCTTTACCTGCCAGCTTCTTGCATCGCACTATTATGTGCTGGATTGTCTCAGGGATATGTTTCCATAGTCTCCAGATGAGGTCTTGTCTGGTATAGTAGACCCTGGCCTCTATTGTTCTTGTGCTGCTCTGATTAATGCCTCCATGCTGACTGTCAGCCACTTCTTAAATCTCATCAGATA
Organism: Cololabis saira; assembly: GCF_033807715.1. Classification (NCBI taxonomy): domain Eukaryota; kingdom Metazoa; phylum Chordata; class Actinopteri; order Beloniformes; family Belonidae; genus Cololabis; species Cololabis saira. The sequence goes on along the minus strand of NC_084593.1, from coordinate 45,322,961 downwards.
TGCTGTGCATGATGCCCAGAATGGTTCCTCCTCCATTTTTTCTTCCTCTTCATTTGATTCCTTGAGATTTCATTGTACCTGCACACATTCAAGACACCTAGTACCAGGGGTAGCAAAGCAGCTACAGAACAGAACCGAGCCTCCTCCATGTTCCGCAATAGTTACAGTCTTCTTTTATTTGAAGGCCTGTGAACATGGATCTGGGCGCCGCCTGGACGAGTCACCAGCCCATAACAGGGCCACATAAAGATAAACAACCACTCACACTTGCAGCCACTCCTATGGGCAATTTAATACCATCAAACTAAGATGCATGATTTTGAACTGAGGGGAAGTTCGGGTATCCAGAGAAAACCAGAGAAAACCTACACGAGCATGGGGAGATCATGCAAACTCTGCACAGAAAGGCTCCTTGAACCTTCCAGGAAGCCTCTTGCTGTGAGGCAACAGTGCTGGCTACCTGCCACCACCTGATACTTGGCGACACGGTGCACCCTGGTAAACAAGTTAATGGAGGAGAAACTAGTTGAGTCCTGGCATGTTATACTATGTAAGAAATATGTCTGTGAGACCAGAGGCCACATGCATAAAAGTTTATGATTTTATGATTGAAAGTCATGTAATCAGAAAGGTAGAAATGTGATTTGACTTTACTTTTAAATGTGTGGTTTTTGCTACATTTCCGTTGTCACATGCAACCCATTAGTCCCAGAGTTTATTTTTTGAATAATATTGATGTATAAAATCATTTCAAATTTGGTCAAGTGTACAAGTACGAGCATGTGAGCTCTGCTGGACATGCACTGCTGCACTGAAACTCCCTTCGATCTTATCTGGAGGCTCTGTGCAGCAAGTCAGAGCAGTGCATTTCCTGAAATGTCAGTGCAGACTATTGTGTTGCCTATTACTCATTTCCCATCTCTCTCTATTAATTTAGTCGCACCGTTACATTGCGTTTACTTTGGAAGGAGTGGTTAACATCAGTCAGATCACAGACCCATTAACTGATGGCGCAGAAGCAGCAGTGAAATACCTCATCACGCTGACTAACGCTGAAGATCCCCACCACAAGGACTCTTTTACAAATAGGCTATATTTTGGTGGTTTTGGTAATCAAGTGACCTTTCTTTTGTATCAGCAGCATTAGAACAACATTTTCAGGTTAAATGCATGACATTTGTTTAAAATGTTTAAAACAAAGCTGGTGGGGAGTTTCCTCCCGCCCTCTTCTGGTCCTCCACCCAAAAACAACCTAAAAGGGATGCAAGCGTTTAAGCCCACAATTGACCTGCATCCAATCTCTTCTTTTTATCAAAGGTTCTTGAAATAACAGTTGCAAGTCTCCTGTGTCCATTTCTACAGAAGTCATTTGGTTGAAGCGTTTCAGTTTTGACTTGGGTCTTATCATACTACAGAAACCTCTGGCCCTCCATGGGGTGCCTGGTGGCCTGGGTTCGGGGTTCTCCCTTATCGGCTACTGGTCTCTCGGGTGGTGGGGTTGTGCCCTCCTTCCTCCACTCTTTCATTTCATTTTTCATTTCATTTTTATTTATTCCATATCATGGAAATAGTTCACACTCTAGTTGCAGTTTAGGTAAAACCTTGTTTTCACTTTGCACACACACAGTTACACAGACATACACACCTGCGCTCTCACCTACATACTCACCCCACAGTTTTGGGGGACAGATAATCTCAGTAGTCTAGCTTTGATTCAGTCTCAGGGACCTGAAATGGTTGCTGTTTGTGTCTCTGCCTGTCCTTGTGTCTGTTTGTTTGTTTGTTTTCTCTCTTACAGATATCAAAGGCTTGTGTGCCCGTTGTGCGTTTCCATGTGTTTTTCTCATTTCAGACTAGCAGCGGATGCCATCTCTCACCCTTCCCCGACCCCCCCTCACATATGTTTATATTAATTATTAATAATATGCATTAATAAGTATGCAGACAAAATGAAAAAGGAAGTCACTAAAATTAGGATTGTGTCGGTGTGTAACTACCCCAAAACCATGTCGGACTCCGTGGGTTTCTTTGGTCCCCTCCTCTATCTGACCAGTGACGACATGTTTAGCCGCATGTTATCGCTCCACTGCTGGTTGTCGCGGTGGTGTTCAGAAACGATGTGGCCTTTATTGACAATTAGAAAACATTTTGAGGAAAGCCCGATCTGATTAGAAGAGACGGCATTCATCCCACCCGGGATGGTGCAGCTCTTATTTTTTAGAATATTATTAGACACTCCCGTTGACAATCCAGGGTTCAGGCCAGGATGCAGAGATGCAGTATTACACATTTCTCTGCTGCTTCTCGAGGACCAACGCCTGCCAATAAAACTGTAGGATTCATTATGTAATTGGCGACTCTAACAAGGTGCCTAGCAAAATAGAATTGGTGTCAATTCCCCGCGCTCAAAGATTTACCAGTTGCGGGGCGATAGAGGCGTTAATCAAAATAACCTTGTAAAAATTAAAACAATTATCAAGAAACAATTATAATACATTTGAAAGCTTCACGCTTAGTCTGAAATTTCCAAGCTGGAAATCAGAGAAGCAAGTTTTGTTAGTGGTAGTGTATCGACCCCCTGCTGGTGCTTATCTAGAGTTTCTGTCTGAATTTTCAGATTTCCTATCTGGTTCATGATCAGTACAGATACATTTTTCATAGTGGGTGACTTTAACAATTAAAATTAATTGATGATTCTAAAATTGCCCGTAGGTGTGAGCGTGAGTGTGATTGTGAGCATGGTTTGTGTGTTTATATGTGGCCCTGTGATGGACTGGTGACCTGTCCAGGGTGTAACCCCTGCCTCTCACCTAAAATGGGCTGGGATAGGCTCCAGCAGACCCCCGTGACCCCGCAAGGGATAAAGCGGGTAAGATAATGGATGGATGGATGGTGACTTTAACATTCATATGGATGTTGAAAGGCTAATCTTAAATTAGCTTTTAATTATCTTCTAGAATCGATGGGTATTTCACAAAAAGTAAACAAACCGACGCACTGTTTTAATCATACCCTGGATCTCGTCCTCACCTACGCTGTTGAACCTGATAATCTGTTGGTGTCGCCTGTAAACTCCCTCTTATCCGACCACTATTTAATAACGTTTGAAATTAATATTGTTGATGTTGAAGCGCAAAATTGGAGGTATTATTTTAGCAGATGTTTGTCCGATGAAGCTTTTGCTAAATTTAGGGAGGCCATTACTCAACTTACGATTGTGGAAAATAGGTAAGTAGTTGAGGCAGTGACCTGCGTTCTACCTGTGCAGATGTTGATATCCTTGTTAGTAACACTGCTGATTTGCTGCACTCAACTTTAGGTGCAGTTGTTCCTTTGAAAAGGAGTGTTTCCAACCAAAAGGAGCTTAACTCCCTGGCAAGGCAACTTTAGTTTCAGAGGTGGGGGGGACACAAGCAGGAACGTCAAATTTGTGTGTGTAGCTGTAGAGTGGATGTGTAGTGTGGCTTTGTAAGACTATGTGTGTGTGAATGCGAACAATCAAACAATTTTAATATGCATTTACTTTTTTAGACACTTTTTAACTTTTTTTTCCTGATATATGTATTTATTATTATTTTCGTTTCGTGCTATATTCAGCAGAGGCTGCTGGAACAACTATTAGGAGTCGTACAAGTGCTTCTACTTCGGTGAATAAGCCACGGACCTGTGGTATCTGACTCCTCAGAATAGCTGTGGCTTCTGAAGTGGTTGTGTATGGGTATTGGAGCTTAAAGCATTTTCCACCTTAATATCATATGTAACAGCCCTTGGAATGACGATGCGTGAGATCGACTGATGCATAAGGTCTTTTATTTGTTTCCTCTCAGATGATCCTTATGGCACCGTGAAACTGTTTGTTTTTACAAAAAACACACATATACAAAACAGACATCAAGATACCATTTACACAACGAATTCATAAATCTTTACATTATTAAAACATTCCATGCATACCTCGCTGCGCTCTCCAAGGAATGCAACTAAATCCATGAATGAATTGCACGCTCCGGTGATTGTTTACAAACAGCCCATGAATGAAACACACACTCCTGCGATTGTCCACAAACAGCCTTCCTAAAACAAACAATAATGCGGCGGCACAAATGTCCGCTTTGTTACACAACAACAGCATTCAAACTCCAAAGAAAAAGAAACAAAATGTTGCCAAACCCCCACAAACAAAGAAATAATCTTACCCGGCCAGAGCGATGCGGCACCCAGCCGCAGCTGTCTTAATGAGTGTGTAAACTACAGCTCACCTGTGCAGGAAACACTTAAACTCTCGGTGCGCACAACCCTTCCGGGCCAGTTTACGTTTATAGAAAAATAAATCCCATAACACAAACAAAACAAACAAAACAACAAAAAGAAAGCTTTACAACAACCCAGAACAAATTTGCCCCTTTGAATTTACCTTTTTAATTTGTTCTCTTTTTTCCACTTTACCTTTTGGATATTCACACACAACTCACATTATGGCCTTTTACACTCCCACCAATCATTCATAATAGACACCACATTTATGAATGATTCTAAATCTTATAAAAGGACCCTACAACCTTTGAATGGTGCAAATAGGCTTTGGGTTACATCATATATAGGGCTATGCATTTCGAACACTAAGGTGCATATGTGCTTTTATAGCATTACTGACTTTCGAGAAGCAGCACCATCTTTTGAACTGGTCTTTCCACAACTGCAGGCTTCACTTTAGAATGGGGTTTTCCTGAGTCCTTCCATCCGACTTGCAACTTCACTCTTCGCACTAAGCTGTCATTGTCCACAGTTGTTTCCACTATCCGACCTTCCATTCCTCCCACCGTGGACGCAAGTCTTCCGGCAGAGGATCGTCCCACTCAACCCTTCTGCGACATAGCTCCTGCAGAATGCGCTTTCCACTCAGGACAAACGGAGCTACAAACCCCAGTGGGTCATACAGAGAAGCTATAACAACAGACAGAATGCCACGGCGTGTATCGGGTTTGTTTTTCAAGTTTATGTTGAAGCTGAAGCAGTCACTTTCAATCAGCCACTGAACGCCCAGCGCATGTTCCACTGAAGCTGGATTTGAACTTAAGTCAAGGCGTTCTACGTTTGCTGCTCTTTCAGATGGCTGCACACATGAAAGAACTTCTTGCACATTTGTGTTGAACTTATGAAGTCTCAGGCCTCCTCTCTTACACAGCTCCTGTGCTTCCACAATCAAATCTGAGGCCTCTTTGACACTGGGGACACTCACGAGCCCATCATCAACATAAAAACTGTTCTGAATGAATGATGCTGCAGTTGGATAGTCTGACTCATGTTGCTGTGCCAGATATTTAAGGCCGAAGTTGGCGCACCCTGGAGAAGAAGCGGCGCCAAAGAGGTGAACTGCCATCTGGTACTCTCTGGGCTCGGAGTCAAGGTTTCCATGCTGCCACCATAGAAACCTTAGGTAAGTGCGATGCTCAGGTGTCACAAAGAACTGATGGAACATCTTTTCAATATCACAGATGACAGCTACTGCTTCCCTTCTAAAGCGGCAAAGAACTCCTACCAATGAATTGATGAGGTCAGGGCCCGTCAGCAAGGTGTCATTCAGGGAGATGCCGCAGAATTTAGCCGAACAATCAAAAACCACCCTCAACTTGTCAGGCTTCCTGGGATGGTACACACCATGATGTGGTATGTACCAAACAATCTTTCCAGGGGGTGCTTCAGGGGCGGGCTCAGCATCACCTTTACTGATCACCTCCTCCATAAAAGCTCGGTAATGATCAAAGAACTGTTGATTGGCCTTGAGCTTTTTCTTCAGGTGTTGCAAGCGAATGGTTGCCAGCCTTTTATTGTTAGGCAATGAGGGTTGACTGCAGTCTTTAAAAGGAAGAGGCATCTCTAGGTGACTATCCTCTCTCAAACGAATGCTTTCGCTGAGAAGTTGTATGAAGCACACATCCTCTTGAGAAACATATTTACCCTCAGAGTTTCTCTCGCTGAAGTCTGACTCGAGAACTTTCAAGACATCCGAGGCTGATGGAACTGACAGCTCTCTCACAACAATTCTGTGTACGTATCTTTGGCTTCCCTGTCTGTCAAGATGAGGATTTGCGGCCCCTATTATGCTCCATCCCAGCTCAGTTTTTTGTGCAAACGGCTCATTATCACCGCCCCTGATGACTTCCAGTGGGGCTAAAGCTGCAGGACAGTCATACCCGATTAATAGCCCAACATCACAATCTTGCAGTGCAGGCAACTTATTGACAAGATGTTTAAGATGTGGCCACTGCAAAGCTGTAGTCCTGGTTGGAATGCAGGACATGTCAACAGGGATAAAGTCACGTGTGTATGCTTGCTGTAACTGTAAATGATTTCCATAATGAAAACTTCTGACACGCAAACCACACACACTTTGACTAGGTATTACAGTATCAAGGGCCGTCATTGTACTAAGTTTCAACTGCAAAGGTCGAGTCACAATGTCCAGCTCTCTAACAAGACTTTCCAAAACGAAGGTTGTATCGCTCTGTGTGTCAAGAAGAGCATATGTAAGAATTTCTTTAGAAGGTTCTTTATCAGATGACAGAAAAACTGGAACGATACTGGAAGTAGCAGAAGCTTGACGAACTAGTGCATGAGACAAAGCTCTGTGGACCTCCCGACTTGTTTCTCCCTCTGTAGGAACGGGGAAACCATTTGCCACACTCTCAAACTGCCTCTCTCTTTCTTCGTGCAGACAGGTGGGGTGGCGACGGCCACACTCCCCACAGATATGTTTGGTTCTACAGTCCTTAGTCATATGCCCTTTGCGTAGACAACTAAAGCACAGACGATGTTGATGTATAAATGCCTTTTTATCTCCCATTGACTTGGAAGCAAAGACTGGGCACTTGGCTATGCCATGAAGCTCCTTCTTACAGATAAGGCATGGTGGCTTTGGCCTCTGAACAGAAGGACTTTCTGACGTATGATCTTTTGCTTTGGTATTAAGAGCCTTTGCTCTCCTAGGGAATTTGTCGTCCTGTGATCTGGAACCAAACAAACAAGAATAAGCAATGGGATTACAGGCAACACGAGACTCCTTCTGCACAAACCCAGTAAAGCGTTCAAAGGTGGGATATTCTCCAGATGCATCAAGTTCCTCCACAGCAATTCTGCTCCATTTGCGTACGATCCAATCTGGTAACTTTTTCAAGAGCTTATGATTTTCTTCACTATCATTTAAGATAGAAAGACCTTTAACGTGGGGCATAGCCTCTGCACAGCTTTTTAGGAAGTCAGCAAAATCCCTGAGTGCAAAAGAGTCATCTGGACCAATTTTAGGCCACTTCATAAGCTTGTCCCGAAAGGCTTTCTGCACAACAAATGGATTCCCATACCTGTCCTTTAAAACAGACCAGGCCCCCTCATAAGCATCTTCAGAGCTCCTGTAGAAGAATCCATCTACAGCCTTGCGTGCTTCTCCTGTTAGGTAACTTTTCAGATACAACATTTTTTCACTAACAGGGATTGGTCGTCTATCAATTAGCGTTGTGAATGACACCTTGAAATCTACAAACTTTAATGGATCGCCAGCAAACATAGTTGGTTCGGGAACAGGCAGACGATTCAAGGCAAGAGAACTTACAATTGCTTCAGCTAGATTGGCCGTTGAACTCTGTGAGGACTCTTGCACTTGGGATGATGTCACTGCTGTGCTGCATTGTTTATTTAACTTCACAGCTGGAGTTGTTTTGACAATAGGGACTGGGATGTTACAATCACCACCTGCATTGCCTTCAATCTGATTGTATGTCCGGACACGAGCTACAGCCACATTAACATCCATTTGTGCCTGCAGCATTTTTAGCTTTGTTTTCTCCTCTTCTAATTTCATGTCAACTTCAACTTGCCTTTGCTTCATTTGCACCATCATCTGTGACTCGTGCAGTTTCCAATCATTTTCAAGCTTGGTGAGTTTAGTTTGTTGAGCTTGTATCTCCTGCATAGACTTTACTTCTTCTAACTTGGCCGCAAGATCCGCTTCTGCATCTGCTCGCTTACTTGAGGCTTTGGAGATGACTGACAAATTGTCCAGGCCTTCAGAAAGGACACTTTCAGTGCTTGTGTCGCCGAAAACTGAAACATATTCATCACGGTTTAAAGTCAGTCGCACCCTTTCCTTTTCCAATTCAGCTTTAAAAGCCCTTTTATCCGGATCCGCTTCTAGTCGTTTGCTTACAAGATCACATATTTCTGTTGTGAGTGTATTACAAGCATCCATTTTCTGCACAATGTTGTCGGTATTTAGAGAATTGCGTTGAAGCGGCTCATAATTTTGATTTACATGATCATATCCACCTTGTATGTGTTTGTTTATTTTCTCCAAATCTTCTGTTCGACAAAATTTCTTGAGTCTTGATCTAGATTCTCTGGCTATCACCTTCCAGGATTCATAAGCCTTAAGAAAAGTCTTTAGGTGCCTTTTAGCTGTTTCATCTCTCATTTGCTTCCCTTTCTCTGTAAGCTGCCGTTCACGAACAGGCCTACTGGGAACGTCCACTTGACTATCACTGGGCTTTTCATTATTCTTTTCTGATGAGAGTTCTTCAGGATTTAAATCTTCGTCATATAAGGGATCTCCCTTTTCTCCTGTTACTGACATTTTTCACGAATTCACGCTTGACTGAATTTGTTACATAAACTTAAAATAGCTGATTGTAGAATGCTTATGCAATAGCCAGGGTATGTTTCAAGCTTAAATGTCAATCCCCCAACTCACTATGAAAAAGGGTAAAATGTTCCAATAACTTGAAATAATCAAATTAGCTGCAGACAAACCCTCATAAAGGGAACTAAACAGGATTATTCAAGTTTCAAATAAAGCTTATGCCCCAAACCTGAATTTCAGTTTAAACCAGTCAGCATTTTTCAACACAAATCTTTAACATTGCATTTGATCATTTAACATTTTATGCATAACCCTTTAGCTTCATTTCACTGACATTTAAACCAAAAATATAACTTCACTCCATCAAACATACATCACCATATGCAGCAACTCAATTTGTCTTAGAATAATAAAGTCAACAGTTCAGTTCGTTTCAGTAAATAAATTTACTTCAGTCTCTCACTGCACCTGTAATCCTCCGCTTAAATCTCTGTCCGTGTTGTTCAATCTTGCCTGCAAGTGTAGATCAAAAGGAGCAGGCGTGCAGACTGCAACGGCAGCGGCGTGTAACATAGCAGCTTAGCAGATGACCCAGGTGTAGCGTCGAGTTTCACTGTAACAGCCCTTGGAATGACGATGCGTGAGATCGACTGATGCATAAGGTCTTTTATTTGTTTCCTCTCAGATGATCCTTATGGCACCGTGAAACTGTTTGTTTTTACAAAAAACACACATATACAAAACAGACATCAAGATACCATTTACACAACGAATTCATAAATCTTTACATTATTAAAACATTCCATGCATACCTCGCTGCGCTCTCCAAGGAATGCAACTAAATCCATGAATGAATTGCACGCTCCGGTGATTGTTTACAAACAGCCCATGAATGAAACACACACTCCTGCGATTGTCCACAAACAGCCTTCCTAAAACAAACAATAATGCGGCGGCACAAATGTCCGCTTTGTTACACAACAACAGCATTCAAACTCCAAAGAAAAAGAAACAAAATGTTGCCAAACCCCCACAAACAAAGAAATAATCTTACCCGGCCAGAGCGATGCGGCACCCAGCCGCAGCTGTCTTAATGAGTGTGTAAACTACAGCTCACCTGTGCAGGAAACACTTAAACTCTCGGTGCGCACAACCCTTCCGGGCCAGTTTACGTTTATAGAAAAATAAATCCCATAACACAAACAAAACAAACAAAACAACAAAAAGAAAGCTTTACAACAACCCAGAACAAATTTGCCCCTTTGAATTTACCTTTTTAATTTGTTCTCTTTTTTCCACTTTACCTTTTGGATATTCACACACAACTCACATTATGGCCTTTTACATCATATTTCCAGAGTCATTGTGATGGTACATCAACTTCCAACAGGTTTAATGACACCTCTGTCATGGTCTGAGGGGTCTGTATCACCTTCACTGGCACTATGTAACTTTGAGGTGCATGGTAGGAACCCTGCCACACTAAAAAACTACACATTTTTACCGCTTTGACTGCTTTACGGCATACGTCACTCCCCCTTCCTTCCCGATTCGTAGTCGAGACGAAAATGGGCGGGGCTTGGAGCGCAGAGCTCAGGAGAAGCTGGTAACCCGTTGCTGTGTTGTAGCTGCAGCAGCTCCACATAACAGACGTGGGGAAAAGATCGCTAATGGTTTAACTTTTCACCGCTTTCCTGCTTGGAGGAAGAACCACGGAGGCAGAGTATCTGAGATAACAGAGTAAAAGAGTGAAAGAGTCGTCGGCTCCGTTGGATCGCGGCTGTAACGACCAAACATAACCTTCCACAGTAAACCACAAACAAACACTCACACAGACCGGGGTCGGATCAAAACACGGGTTTTATTCCCCACTTCGCCAGCTAAACGCAGTTGCTGGCCAGCTCTCTGCGGTGCAATTAACCCCAATCTTGAGATAAAACTAGTTTGTTGAGGAAAAGATATTAATTCTAATTGTAGCTGCAGAGGAAAAAAAATAATCTCACGAGGAAAACAAAAATATTGCTCACGCCTCGGAGCCTCTTCAGCATAATATAGCAGTCACGAAAAAGAAGTCAAAGAAAAGAGAAGTAAGAATAATGCAAAACATGTACTGTATGTTGTAGGCCTACTATTGTACAAATTTATTGAAACACATGGCGAGTCAAACATTTACCAAAGCAGCTGCCAAACACTCCTATACAAGGTAGTCTAAGACGTGGGTTGTGCAGAACTGCGGCAGTAAATTCTCATCGGAGCTTGCGTTCCGTCTGTTCACTTGGTGAAACAGAAAAGTAGTTTTGAAAGTCCGTCCCGTCTTCATTCGCTATCAAAACAAATGCACGCGACGGGGACAGGAGTTTTCCGGCAGTACGCGCTGGTGCTCATGGGAAACGTAGTGTTCTTTCTGGTAAAGCACTACCGCTTTTGTCCAAAGGAGCCGCCAAACTCAACAAAAGCTGAAAGTTACATTGTGCTGCTTTAAACATACTCAACTGCACCTCCAATGATCTCTGGCTCAACTCTGGATACTGGTCCACTACTGCAGCATCCATTTCCCCAGTTAGGAGGACTTTCTCCAGCTTGGCCAACACTTCCAGGCCACTCTGATCAGTTTCAAAGTTTATTTAGACGAGACAATGCATATTCATGAACACTACATTAAGCAGTGTAAATACACCAGGTTTTAGCAGAATTGCTAGTTTCCACCCGCAGTCCCCACAAACAACCAGACACACTCACACTCACACCTACGGGCAATTTAGAATGATCAATTTACCTAGCATGCATGTTTTTGGACTATGGGAGGAAACTGGAGTACCCGGAGGAAATCCACGCAAGCACGGGGAGAACATGCAAACTCCACACAGAAAGGTCCTGCTGGGCCTGGGAGTCGAACCGGGAACCTTCTTGCTGTGAGGCAACAGTGCTAACCACTAAGGCACTGTGCTGCTGTCAAACTTCTCCTTCATCTGCATGTCTACCATATCCAGGACTTTGAAGAAGTCCGCTCTGTAGTATTCTTCTGGAGTTGTGAATGAGTATACAGTTGCATTGCCAGTGAAGCGTTCTGGTGGACGGGCGGATGTGGGGCATTGTTATGGGCATAATATTTAGCTTGGTGATCATCTCCGTTGTATGACTGTACTGTAATGACTGTGGAACTTCTCCTCAGTTCTCTTTGCCCTCAGGGTGGTTCTCACACAATCTACTGCAGACAGCATTCCATACACAGTTTGTGTTCGCTTCTGCAGTGTGGAATTAAGGCATTCCAGCTCCTCCATTACTTCATTGACCATCATGAGGCCAAGAACGGTGTTGCCTCTTCCAAATCTCTCCAACAGACCTCTTGCTGTCACACCAGTGTTTGAGGCATCTGTTTGGGTCATGTCCCCTAAGCTGAGTAGCACAGATTCGTACTGATGTAGCACAGATCAGATTGCTTGAGTCCTGGTCGTCCATCTTGTTTGGCACAGAGGCTGCAGGTTGCTAACTGTCTGCACCTGATGCAGTAGATGCAATGTTCACAAATTTAGTTTTGTACTTGCCCGATAATTTGTAAAGACAGCCCAGTTTGTGGAGCCATTCCAGAGCATTAGTTGCCAATGATGAGGCTGTACAAGCAGCTTGGGCTACTAGATTTACACAGTGGGGGCCACAGTGTACATACAAAGCCAGTGGCTGCATCTCTTTTATCCTGGCCTGTGCTCCTTTGCTGTTGCCGGACATATTTGCTGCCCCATCATATGTCTGTCCACGCAGACCAGACAGCGGCAGACCCAAGGGCAGCAACACATCTGTGGCGACCTTGACCAGGTTTTCTTCTGTTGTGCTTGTGACTTCATAAAACCCCAAGAAGACCTCATGAGGGACCAAATCATGATCTACATATCGAACACATATGGCTTCCTGTTCAGTGCCTTCTATGTCCTGTGTTCCATCGATCATAATGGAGTACTGGAGGAGAGGCAGCTTATGAATTGTGCCAATGATATCCCTAATTATGCTGTTTGCCAATAGATGTAGAATTTCATTCTGGATTTTGGATGATGTGACGTCATGTTTTCTTGTTGATAGCCATTTCGCTAGGCCAGGGTCATCGTCACTTCTTAATTTCAATAACTGACAGAGGTTTCCCTCATCGGCTTCATGGCCCCTAGGAGCAGCTCCCTGGCGAGCTAAGAACTGTACAGAGTCCACAATTTTCATAAGACACCGTCCTGCTTCCTGCTGCTACTGCTGCTGCTGCTGCTGCTGCTGCTTTCCCCTGCCTCTCTCTGAGTTTAAGCCTGTGGTGTAAGTCCGACATTACAGTTAGTGAACTAACAGCAGAGGAAAAAGGTGCTTTCTATACTATGCAACACACATAACCAGAGGTGGGTAGTACTCAGTTACATTTGCTTGAGTAAGGTTTTGGATAAATTACTGGATATTACTGGAGTAATATTGTTCTAAAGTAACAATTCTAATAGCCTTTTCCTGGCAGTCTGTTGTCACCTTCAAGCTCTCTCTCTCTCTCTCTCTGTGTGTGTGTGTGTGTGTGTGTGTGTGTGTGTGTGTGTGTGTGTGTGTGTGTGTGTGTGTGTGTGTGTGTGTGTGTGTGTGTGCGTGAGAGAGAGTGTGTGTGTGTGTGTGTGTGTGTGGGAAGGTATTATAGTGTTGGTTCTCTCGCTCTCACTCACTCACTATTTTTATATTTAACATCTTAGCTAGCTAGCGACAATAGCGTATAAAGTAAAGTTGAGTAATATTTGGCTACTCATCTCTGCACAGCCTACCTGCAACACAGCAGTGCTGCTGTTTTTTTGTCCCGCTGCAAAAATGGATTTTAAACTGAGCTGCCGGCTCCTCGTCATTTCTGCTGCTGCGCCTCGTCCTGGCTGTCTGTCTGTGCAGCACTGAGGGGAGAGGGGGAGCGGGGCTGCCGTGCCGTCAGTACCTTCGAACAGGGTGTCTTGATGATTTACAATCACAGGCTGAGCCTACCGTTAGTTTTTAAAGTGTAAAAAGTGGGGGGGACAAAAACATGATTTTGAAAAGTGGGGGGGGACATGTCCCCCCTGTCCCCAGCGGAAATTGCGCCCTTGCTCCCTGGTATAATTCAGATATCCGCATGTTGAAACGAAACGCGCGTAAAGAAGAACCGAAGAACAGAGGGACTGTAGGGGGGTCAATCAGTCAGTCAATCTGGGCAACAATAGATCAGACTGCAATAACCTGGACAGTGCAATAACTTTGTGCAATATTACACAACACTTTTTTTCTATCCTTATAATTCTTTTTATGGCACTGTACTTACTAATTTTATTTTTTATTGTTACCTTTTACTTTTATTTTCATCTTCTTTTTAAGATTTACATGTTCTTATCTTTTTACATTTATGTGGGTGTTTGGCTTTTGGCGTGTGTGATGAACCAGAGCGGCCTCCCCACGTACAAGGGGACAAGGCAAAACTGGACCTGGGTGATGAGGTGTAAAAAAAACCTCGCAGAGCGTAGAATGCCAAAAAAATAAGGCTTTTTATTTTATATTAAAAAAAACACATACATACAGGCGGAGGACAAAATCACTATTCTAAAAAAATGGCACATGGCGCATAGCCTGTCAGCCAGCTACCTCCATTCAGCAGACCCCCCTTCTGGTATGCAGCTGCTGTTTATAAACCCAGGCAGGGTGGAGAGGTTGATTGTACACAGGTGTGCCACAATCAGCAGAACCAGGCACACCTGTGTGCTGCTCCCCCGCAGACCACGCCCAATCCTCCACTCTGCCACACACATTAAAAAAAAGTCCGGTGATGGTGAGAAGGGGAGGGGTTGCTCACTTTCTCACAGGGTGTTTGATTTGTAAATGACATTGTTGTGTGTGTGAGATGGAGATGTCAATTTCCACGAGGGAACCTTCCAAAGGGATTAATAAAGTCGTCTAAATCTGAATCTGAATCTGGTCTGCCCGCTCTTTTCTCTTTTGTGCATGTTTGCAGGCCAGAGCTTCAGGCGCTGCATGCTGACCTGCAGTCCCCCCCTCTGATCATCCCACTGCTGCTTCCAGTTGCTTATAAAGATAAGAAGATCTCTGCTGACATCCTGACCTGCAGTCCCGGCCAGAGAGCCATCGGCCATATGGTCCTGCAAACCTTGACTGTAAATCTGTAGAAGACCTTAGTGCTGACAGGGTGAGGAATGACTCTTCTTGGGGTGTCCTCTTCTTGGGATACCGGCCCCTTTTGGGCGGGGGAGAAGGTTCGTCCCTCAAGACTCCTCTCCCTGGCCCTGCCCCTTTTCAACCTTTCCCCGACCCTGCACCCCAACCTGGGACTTGCTGATTGGGCCGGAGCTTCGGGAGCTGCATGCTGGCTGGTCCCCACCCCTGGTCATCCCGTTTCTGCTTCCACCTGCCTGCTGTGCTGTTGCCGTCCCTGACCCACCAGTCTGGCCCTCGGCAGGAGGGTCCCCCCTTATGAGCCTGGTCCTGCTCAAGGTTTCTTCCCTCCTAAAGGGGAGTTTTTCCTTGCCACTGTTTGGCTTACGGTTTTTCTCCCACTAGGGGAGTTTTTACCTGCCATTGTTTATGTAATAACTGCTCGGGGGTCATGTTCTGGGTATGGGTCTCTGGAAAGCGTCTAGAGCCAACTTTTGTTGTATTAGACGCTATATAAATAAAATTGAATTGAATTGAATTGAATTGAATTGAATTGAATTGGGACGCCTACTTCTCAGCCTGTCTCGGACATCCCCCATTATATCGAACTTGGCTTTCAGTTTGGAGATGGTACTAAAATGGTACTAGGGCTCACTCCAAACAATACCCCAACTTGGTTTTGTGGAACACTCAAGCTGGTGTTCCCTGGTGGTGAAGTTGCCCTATACCAGGGGTCGGCAAGTAAGTTTGGCCTCGGGCCAAATTTTTTCGGAGCAACTGAATGGTGGGCCAGAACATCACATCAATCAGGCGAAGCATGTTTTTTTTTCTACTAAACAAAACTTTTTTCCCCTTATCTATAGGCTACTAGTATCATTATACTATTATATCTTGTACAAAAAATTAATTAAAGAAAGTCATTAGTTTAAATAAAGTAACTTGAATTTGCTACAGACTGTTATTAGTGTTGTGTTATGCTGCGTTCCATTTACCTCGGAAGTCGGAACTGGGAATGACGTCACAGCCCAGTTATCAGCGTTCCAGTTACAAAGTAGGTAAACAAGTTTGTATTTCGCATATACCACATGAAAAATGTAAATTACTCTATAGCAGCATATATATGCCAAACAATACTTGTATACGACTAATTTAGTGTGACCAAAACTAGAATGAAGTGCTACGAATTTTTACAGAGCTCTCTTCTACTGTTTACAACCGGGGCAGCCATCTTGGAATGTGAACTCGGGGGTGGTGAAGACTCTCCCACTTTCCCAGTGGGAAATCCCACTTCGAGGGGCATTCCAGTTGAAAAATCCAACTGGGAACTGGGAAATCCCCACTTCGGAGGACAAATGGAACGCGGCATTATTACTGCTTTAGCGCTACTCTGTTGCTGCGTTATGAAACCGCTTATAAGTAACTTGGTGATAATATTATTTTCTGCCAAGCTACTAACAAATGCAGTCCTTCTTTAAAATACACAGAACGACATGAAACACATGAAAAACCCATGATATGAACAGTAGCACAGTAGTCAGTACGTGCACACGTAGCAGCAGCTCTCTGTGCCTCTGTGTCTGCTGAAACGAGTGAGAGGATATGCAAATGAGGCGGATTTTCCGACGTATTTTTAGACATAATGGACGTTTTACCATTTAAAAGACCAACAGCAAAACTCAAGGTAAGTTATCAGTTGTATTTTTCACAGTTGAAACCACAACAAATACGTCTTACCATTTCAACAGCTTCAGGAGTTTTGCGGGAGTCTGTGCCTACGTTACTCCTGAATATTGGTGTGCACCTCTAATTAAGGCCCCCCTATGCTACAGGTGACAGGGAACTATACAGAATTGTGTGCGTCCGGAATCATGAAGATTCTACTTTTATTTTATTTTATCTTTTCTAAATAAAGGCTTTGGATTATCTATGAAATTGTCGTTTTTGTGATAGTAAATAATCATAAAAAAAAAAAAATAAAGATTTTTTTTTTTTTTTTTTTTTAAATCAGACTTTCAATGTCATCTGGCGGGCCAGATATTATTGGAGGCGGGCCAATTTTGGCCCGCGGGCCGCCAGTTGCCGACCACTGCCCTATACCATTGGCCCTGTCCAAATTAGTCAAACATGGCATGCCCATTCTTGGGGCAGACATCTACTGACCACTGTAAGAGGGCCCATGCTCACTGGGGGTACCAGAAGCTCAAAACAATAGAAACAGGAAAATAAGCTGTTTGGCATTGACAGAGAAGATTTGTCAAATTGTTCATGTGCACAACCCACAAACTCAGCCCTGGTGCTCATCCCACAAATGCATGTTCCTTACAAATGTGTGTCCATGTCATTATAAATTAAATCTTACACTATTATACATTGTGTGCAGTGCTTTGGGGTATTTGTCCTGTTGTATTGCACGAGGACACGTGGTTATATGTAGAAATACAGCACAGAGGCTACTTTACAGCTAAATACATTGCTACGTTGAGAGCTGGGAGTTCACCACTTATTGCTTTTGTAATTTGTATCTTGTATCCACCACTGTGCTGGACTACATTAGAAGTGGGGAGGCCATGAGATAAAAGAAGAAAAACCCCTCTTTGTCGCGTCCGTATTTCTCACTCAGGGTGGAAGGGAGGAGGGCCCTTCTCTTTGTTGTGGTGCTTCGTCCACCTGGTCTTCAGGCTGAGCTTCTGTCGAATTTTCAGATTCCTTTTTATCTTACTTACTGATCAACCCTTTCTCTTTAAATTTGTATTTTCCAATTCCTTAGACTTCAGTATTCATGTAGGTACTGAAAAATGAAAGCTCCAATCTTTAATCTCACATCTAATTCTATATTATAGTCAATCATCTTAGCTTTCTTCTTCCTTCCTTTGATCTTCTGACATCAAACGTGAACAACTGTATTTCTCATGACCCTGTTTTAACATTTTTAATAGCTTTTCGACATGCATTAAATGAGCACACAGCATTTAAGAAGAAATCTGATTAAATTATGTGTTAATCAGGGAATTCTGTAACCAAATTGTTCTCTTCAGACTTTCGCATGGGGTTTCCCTTAGATTTGATTTGATTTGATTTATTTTATTTTTGTACATGTAAAAAGAAGTTTAAGAAAACAAAACAACAAAACAAAGAATTTCATCCTTTGAAACTTGCTATCTTGTTTTACATGTGCCAAAAAAGGAGTAGGAAGAAGTGTAAACTTATTTAGTCCTACCCTCTTGCACCGTTTATGGTGCGGGTGGGGAGCTGTTGACCTCGACTGGGGACATCGTCGGACGGTGGAAGGAATACTTCGAGGATCTCCTCAACCCGACTGACATGGCTTCCACTGAGGAAGCAGAGAGTGTGGACTCTGGGACGTGCTCATCCATCACCCAAGCCGAGGTCACTGAGGTGGTTCCTCAGTGGCACCGGGGGTGGATGAGATTCGCCCTGAGTACCTCAAGTCTCTGGATGTCGTAGGGCTGTCTTGGTTGACACGCCTCTGCGACATTGCATGGAGGAAGGGGACAGTACCGCTGGAGTGGCAAACCGGGGTGGTGGTCCCTCTCTTTAAAAAGGGGGACCGGAGAGTATGTTCCAACTATAGGGGGATCACACTTCTCAGCCTCCCCGGGAAAGTCTACACCAGGGTACTGGAGAGGAGAATACGGCCGATAGTTGAACCTCGGATTCAGGAGGAACAATGCGGTTTTCGTCCCGGTCGTGGAACACTGGACCAGCTCTACACCCTCCGCAGGGTGCTTGAGGGTTCATGGGAATTTGTCCAACCAGTCACATGTGTTTTGTGGATCTGGAGAAGGCATTTGACCGTGTCCCTCGTGCCATCCTGTGGGGGTTCTTGGTGAGTATGGAGTCCGGGGCTCTCTATTAAGGGCTGTCCGGTCTCTGTATGATCGGAGCAGGAGTTTGGTTTGCATTGCCGGCAGTAAATCAGACTTGTTCCCAGTGCATGTTGGACTCCGGCAGGGCTGCCCTTTGTCACCGGTCCTGTTCATAATTTTTATGGACAGGATTTCTAGGCGCAGCCAGGGGCCGGAGGGGATCCGGTTTGGGAACCACAGGATTTCATCTCTGCTTTTTGCGGATGACGTTGTCCTGTTGGCTTCATCGGACCGGGACCTTCAGCATGTGCTGGGGCGGTTTGAGGCCGAGTGCGATGCGGCAGGGATGAGAATCAGCACCTCCGAGACCGAGGCCATGGTTCTCCACCGGGAAAGGGTGGCGTGCCTTCTCCGGGTGGGTGGAGAAGTCCTGCCTCAGTTGGAGGAGTTCAAGTATCTCGGGATCTTGTTCACGAGTGAGAGAACGATGGAGCGTGAGATTGACAGACGGATCGGTGCAGCGTCCGCAGTTATGCGGTCAATGTACCGGGGGGGTGCACCAAAACAAACTAAAACAATGATGGACAACAATGATGGCTATGAGATACCTATAATTAATAAAGGAAAAGGGAAGAGGAGAAGAGAAGGAGGGGTGAGGGCCACCGCCCAGTGGATCATGTCTGTGCCCCCCTGCAGCATAAGCCTATAGCAGCATATCTACCACCAAGCTATATTTCAGACTGACTATTATAGTCTTGCTCTATAGCTGCAGCTATGACTACTGACTCTAACACACTAGAGTTTACACCAACTAGAGGTTTGCTGAACAGAAACATTTTAAGTTTGGTTTTAGAGGTGGTGGTGACAGCCTCCTTAACCCAAATGGGAAGTTGGTTCCATACAGGCGCACAAGTTCCTCGTGGAGACGTCTGCACCTGCAACCTAAAAGAGGACGAGGATACCCGTCTACAGGCGCACAAGTCTTTCATGGAGAAGTGTGCACCTGTGACCTGTTCATAAAAATTGGACGACAATACCCATCTAAAGGGCAAATAAGTCTCTCGTGGACACGTCTGCACCTGCAACCCTTTTCTTCAGAAGTAGACTAGTATACCCGTCTACAGCCACACAAGTCTTTCGTGGAGATGTCTGCACCTACAACCTTTTCATAAAAAGTGAACCAGAATACCCGTCTACAGGCCCACACGTCTTTCATGGAGACGTCTGCACCTGCAACCCTGTTCTTAAGAAGTAGACTAGGATACCTGTCAACAGTCACACATTTCTCTCATGGAGACAGTTGCACCTGCAACCCGTTGAAAGGAAGTGCACCAAAATACCTCACCTGTGGTTCCTAGAGGTTCCAAAAGTCTGGTTGGAAGCCTTCAGTTTCCAGGGTCTCCTCATCTGGGACAACACCCAGCTGGTGTTTAAGGAACACTCTTTATCTGCATTTTTGACTTAATATTAACCCTTGTGCTGTCTGTGGGTCAAGGGAGGGTGAAGGGAGAAAAGAAGGAATGAAGGAAGGGGAAAAGATGGAAGGAAGGAAAGAAGGAAGTAAGGAAGAAAGGAGAAAAGAAGGAAATAAGGAAGGAAGTAGGAAAGGGAGTAAGGAAGGGAGAAAAGATGGAAGGAAGGGAGAAAGGAGAAAAGAAGGAAAGAAGGAAGAAAGTAGGAAAGGGAGTAAGGAAGGGAGAAACGATAGAAGGAAGGAAGGGAGAAAAGATGGAAGGAAGGAAAGGAGGAAGTAAGGAAGAAAGGAGAAAATAAGGAAGTAGGAAAGGGGGTAAGGAAGGGAGAAAAGATGGAAGGAAGGGAGAAAAGAAGGAAAGAAGGAAGGATGTAGGAAAGGGAGTAAGGAAGGGAGAAAAGATGGAAGGGAGGAGAGATGGAAGGAATGGAGAAAAAGAAAGAAAGAAGGGAGGGAAGAAGGAATGGAGAAAATAAGGAAAGAAGGAAGGAAAAGCAAAGAAGGTAATAAAGGAATGAATGACGAAAGGGAGGTAGGAAGAAAAAGGAGTAAAGGAGGGTAAAAAAGGAGGAAAAGAGGAAAGGAAGAAGGAAGGAGAGAGCATGGCAGGAGGAAAGAAGGATAGAAGAATTGGGTCATTTTGACCCAAAGACAGTACAAGGGTTAAAATGTTTAATTTCGAGAGAGCTGATGGTTAGACCTGGGTCAGCTGACCCTGAGCCACAACTTTTATTTTGCTGCAATAGACTTCCACTGCTCCATTCCTCACTCTGTTCTCTCTTACTTGTACTACCTATGTGTTCGTGTCGTCCTTCCAGTGGGTTGGTAAACTGAAGTTGTTTTTAAGTAGAAATAGATAAGAGCTTCAACTTGATGCGTTGATTTGCCTCCTCTCATGTTCATGTTTTAAGTAAAGTTTGGTTTTCTACCAGAATCAGTGCACTTGGGGCCTCTTGAGAGAATCCTTGATTTTTCTCTGGGCAAAATTGCAAAGGTTTTCAACATTATCTCACTAAATTAAGCGAAAGGAGTCAGGGAGTTCAGTAAACTCTCATTGTGTAGAGGCCAAGGCTTCCCACTTTTCCGCAGAAGCGCAACAAAAAAGGTTTTTTTTGTCAGTCTATATTTTTGTCACAATTTTTTCCTTAAGTGCCTTATCTGTCTGAAAATGATTCAGTCGTTCATGTCGTTTGTGTGTACTCTAGTAAGCACAGATGATCCCCACAGAATAACTGAGACTATTGTACCTGACTGTATCTGTTGATTTTCTGTCAGTGGTTTTGTGTGAGCAGAGCTCCCTCCAAAGGTCCACAGACTGCGTAGAAAGTCTCAGATGTGGCAGGGTGGTTTTGTTTTCCAAGAAACCAACGACAGTAATCAATCTGTTGCATCACTGTCACTTGTTGAGACTCCCACGGCTGCAGCGACCGGTTCACTGCATGCTTGGGGAAAGCCTTGCTTAGAAGTTTGATGTGGAAATGTGGAAATATTTCTCTTTTTAGGTTAACATCTGCTTGAAAGAAAAAAGTGACCTTTCAAGTTTTGCTTGTGTTGATTCTTCCACATAGGTTACTGGGAAAATGTTGAGTTTGTACATTTCTTTTATGTCACTGAATAACTTTACATTGGAAACCAAACTAGTTGAGTTCTTGATTTCTCATCTCAGTGAAACATTGTATTACCTACAGTCGTTGACAAAATTGGTCATTTCTGAATTCCCGCAATGCAGTACTGGAGTTGAGGGGGGATGAGGGGGATGAGGGGGGATGAGGGGGGAAGAGGGGGGATGAGGGGGGATGAGGGGGGAAGAGGGGGGATGAGGGGGGATGGCATCCCCCCCAGAAATAAAAAACGGTCCAAATCATCCCCCCCTGAAATAAAAATGGTCCAAATCATCCCCCCCTGTAAAACTGTCATCCCCCCTTTCCATCCCTTATGTCATTTCATCAATGAATGTGGTTTTACTGCTATTTCAACATTTAGAGTCATCACCAGAAAAATAAATTATTTGACAATTTTCACCTGTTTAAGTAAATTTTCACTTGAAATAGGTCCATCCGATCCCGATCACTTGAGTTTGAGTATCTGCCAATCCCGATTTTTCCCGATCCGATCACTTTTTTTGGCTCCCGATACATTTCCGATACTTTTTCCAGATCAGATACATTTTGGCAATGAATTAAAAAAAAAAAAAAGAAATCTTAAACGAAAACAAAAAGTGCAGAATAGTGCAATAACAAAAATAAATACATTTTACTTCAACAGAGGTAGTTGAATGACAATCTCAGAAACACATATCTGGTCTTGGTTTCCCTTGCTCCCTGCTGGTCCGTACTGTTTGTTCCTCCGTGTTTTCCACGTCAAGTTTTTGTACTTTTTCTTGGTCACGTTCATGTTCTGGTTTTTGTATCCTGCACTGCAGCGCTTTTGGTTTTGTTTTGACAAATAAATCACTGTTTTGGGAACTCCTGCGTTCTGGTCTCCTGCATCTGAGTCCTCACATCCCACTCCCTGACACTTGCTGCTTTTACAGACGATCTCCACATTCATTCCTCAAACATTCTTTACTGAACTGAACACACACACATCTTATATGGAACAGACCTGCACCGTGAATTAGGAAGGCATTCCTGGAGAAGCCAAAGGAAAATGGAGGTCTTGCGTTACCAAATCTATGTAGAGGGCTGCATTGGGATTGGGTCCTGCGGGACCCAACGCAAATCTCGCGGGATCGGGCGGTTTGAATTTTGCTGCGGGCGGGAGCGGGCGGACAAAAAAAACACTGCGGGATCGGGATGTAGTCTAGCAACCAGATGGAAATAAATGATGTGGAAAAGAACCTCAAACAAGGTCTTTACAAAACAAAGACGAAGCAAGGCCAGTCAGATATTTGGAGAAACTGCGTTTAGTGTCTGTGGGCGCATGTTGGAAGAGAGACGCACGGGATTGGGACCTCAGTCGGTCAGCAGCATTCTCTTCCTCCACAGCAATGTAATGGCCAAGTGATTAATTTGTTAAATTACAGTAATTTGTTTCATTCATTAACATTGTTTATTTTATGTAATTTATTAGTATTATTTGAGCCACTCACAGCTACTCTCATTGCTGTAACCACAGTCACATAATTGATGCGTGCGCAAAAGGCGAGTTTTGCGGGAGCGGGCGGGAGTGGATGTAAACACTGCGGGTGCGGGCGGGAGTGGAACACACACATTGCGGGTGCGGGCGATAATGGTCAGAAATGCAGTGAGAGCGGGATGAAGAAAACAGTCCCGCGCAGGGCTCTAATCTGATGCGTTATTACTGGCAGCTAAGCTACACACCCTTTCATACTGGACATCTCTGAACACGAGGCACGAGTATGGTTACTTATGGAACAACACTCTAGCTTGCCCGACTGTTTGGTTTCCTTGGCGTGTGCTCTGATGCCGATTCGTAAGTGCTATCATACAAGAAATCTCTGTAACTTGGGATTCTCTCTGAATTTGGTCACAATTCAGAATACATTTTGGATATAAGAAGCTGCTTTTATCGTATGTCATTCTCTCCAACGCCTTCATTCCTCCCTCCCTCAGAGATCCAGCATGTAAGCTGTGGAAAACTAGGGGTCTTTCTGCATAAGAGATTTCTTTAAAGATGGCTTTTTTTATTTCATTGGAGTTTCTAAAGATACATTTAGGCATTCCTAAGACTAATTTCTTCAGATATCTGCAGATTTGAAATATCAAGACGTGCTTTAAGATTGTATAAACAGGAACCCACAAAAAAAGGCTTTGTCTCACGTGTACATGACAAACTGTAGCATCCCCTTCTCTTCACTGTCTAAAGACCAAATGGGAGGAGGATCCCAACCTGCAGAGACCAGATGTGTCTTGGCAACTTGCAATGAGTAGAGTGAACGCATCCTCCATTTGTCAGATGTCATTTATAAGACTGATTCAATCCAAAATGTTTTTTCTTTCTTCTGTTTTTGTGTGTGGTTGTGCATATAATGTAAAGTCTGTAACTGTAATGTTTTTACTTCACATCCAAAAAACAGGACATTGAATAAAATGATTTGAATAAAAGAATAACAGCTTTTGAGACAGATTGGGCTGTTTAATTATGAATTCACCTCTTTCACCTCTGTGGGGCCAATATCGGTCAACAGTTGTAATAATGCAGAAAAAGAGAGTCACAGAATATTTTTCCTTTATGCAATGACTGCAGGTCTTCAGAGATCTAAGGAAATGCCGCGACAGTCATAACCAGTCAGATTTCACAGATATGTGGCTACCATTGCAGCACACTTGCCATAGTGTCAAAGTCCTACTGAGTAAGGACGTCCTGCGTGGGAGCTTTTTGAATGACAGTGATTGAAACATGGACAACAAGGGTTGGGATTCCCCAAAAGTAAGGAAAGGTCCCAACCTGTTGTGTTAAAAACTGCAAACCCTCTAGACTGTATATAAGCTGCAGGACAGAGCTCAACAAGACATCATCAGGTGCCGGCCTCAGCTCCATCTCTAGAGCTGAATATAAGCTTCAAAGCACCAAAAGACAAACATATAAGGATTTAAAAACAGGCTGAAAATTAGTTTTCAGATTTAGTTCACGTTGTCAATCCATCCCCTTGCCATGTCTGGGTCCTGCGTGATGCTGCTTCTGACAGCGCTGCTCTTCTTGTCTCCTCATTGGGCGACCAGTGCACCGGCCAGTGCACCGGCCAGTCCACCGGCCAGTCCACCGGCCAGTGCACCGGCCAGTGCACCGGCCAGTGCACCAACCTTGGTTCCAACGCATGAGTTTGGGATAATCATCAAAATGCTGAAAGATGTAGTGACGGTGAGATCCCATTCTTTAACAATGTGTTCTAGCTGTTATAGCAGAGTTTTTGCAGCGATGTGTTTGTCGTGATAACGCTGACAGACGGTGAGGATTCGGTGCAACCTTCTCATGTCACGCTGGCCACAGAGAAAGCTGATGACGGTGATAACTGGCAGGCTGAGCCGGCAGTCTGTTAGCTGTTGTTCATGATGCTCCTCCACACTTTTGTCTTGAATTTTGACAGTGATGTTATAGATGCAAGTTCTTAAAATGTGTTTCTTGTCATGATTAGCGGGACTGTGCTGGGACCTGCAGATCGCCAAACACTGTAAGTAGAACATTAAGTGTGTTTGTGCCGCTTTTGCTCCTTCTTCAGTTTCACAGACTCGATTTTCCCTTTTTTGATCTTCACATCTTTGTTTTAACAAAATATCCAGGACTGTCTCAGAAAATTAGAATATTGTGATAAAGTTCTTTATTTTCTGTAATGCAATAAAAAACAAAAATGTCATACATTCTGGATTCATTACAAATCAACTGAAATATTGCAAGCCATAATCAGCAATATTAAAATAATAAAAGGCTTGAAATATTTCAGTTGATTTGTAATGAATCCAGAATTTTGTTTTTGTAATTGCATTACAGAAAATCACAATTTTCTAATTTTCTGAGACAGTCCTGTAAGAGATGATGATTAACGTAACTAGTAATTCTGAAGTGTCCCTGGTTGCACTGCCTCAGTCCACTGCATCCGTGCACGTTCTTTTGTTTCTGGCTGGGTATTTTTGACCTCAGTGTTCAAGGCATTCTGTTACGATGCTTCCCTTGCACCGTCTTGATTCTTTCACTGGCTTTAACCTTTAAGCATAAAATAACAAGAAAATAATCAGAAACGTCTTGTTCTAAAGGACTGTCTCAGAAAATTTGAATATTGTGATTTTCTGTAATGCAATTAAAAAAACAAAAATTTCACACATTCTGGATTCATTACAAATCAACTGAAATATTGCAAGCCTTTTATTATTAATATTAATATATATTACAGCTTAAGAAAACTCAAATATCCTATCTCAAAAAATTAGAATATTCTGGGAATCTTAATATTAAACTGTAAACCATAATCAGCAATATTAAAATAATAAAAGGCTTGCAATATTTCAGTTGATTTGTAATGAATCCAGAATATATGACATTTTTGTTTTTTTAATTTTAATTTAATTAAGAGCATTACAGAAAATACATTTAAACTTTATCACAATATTCTAATTTTCTGAGACAGTCCTGTATATTCCTTATTAGTTTATGAGTTCATTATCATAAAAAAAAGAGACTTTTGTAGCCGCAATCACACGCACCTTTGGGCTTCGTGGTTTTACTTGACCCCTTAATGGCCCGTTTTCCCATTTGAACAGTGATGCTGAGATGTTGCATAACTCAAAGTGAAATCCACCAGAAACACAAGAAAACGTCTTATTTTAGTCAACAAAAGTTGAGTAATAAGTTGTAATATTTTCACAGTATGACTAAAGAGTAGAGAACACCGGCCCTGCATCAGGCGTAACACTGCAGCGTGCACAGACAGTGGCAGCTTCTTTATCTTTACCACTTCCTCTTTGCTGCGCTCGTCTCACATGAACCAAAGCTCAGCTCTGGCTTGTAATTAGCTATGTGAACGTCAGGCATTCATTTGGTTGCATTTTTTTGTCTTTCTCCTCATCTTTGAGCAGAGCCAGTCAAAGACTTTCAAAGTCATTTGTTTGAGTGCTTGTGAAAAGTGTTGGCTCAGTGTTTCCACTGCAAGAGCCTCACACCTGCATCTTTCTTTTCATTGTTACCTGAATGTTGTTCTTTCTGAAGGTGGATCACTGAAGCGTAGATATACCGTACTTGTGCACGGGTTTGATGGCTCAGAAGCTAAAAGATTATCATCTTTGTTATTTCCTCAGGATACAAAATGCAGATGTCTCAACATCACGACACCAGAGGTGAGTGCTGTGTGTAAGAACTGTAGTATAGAGTGATGTTCAACGCTGCGTTGGGGGGGTTAAAACCACAACTGTCCGCTATAGTCCATTGTTCAAGCTGAGAAAGTACTTTTACTCAGTACTCGAGTTGTAAAAAGAATCAGGGGGGATGGTGGATTTTATCATATGGGGACAGATAATTGGTGCTGATTACAAATAATATAATATATTACAAATAATAGCAGTGACCAAAACACCTGCAGAAATACTGCAGGAATGACATAGCAGCAGTTAAATGCAGCCTTCTGTAAGCTTTAAATATCCACTGGGCTTACATCAAATACATCAAAACACAACAATAAAAAACACTTTTCTGAACTTATCAATATGACTCTGTCCTTCACAGGATAAGTAACATGGATCACTGCAAAAACTCACAATCTTAACAAGAATATTTGTCCTATTTCTAGTTAATATGTCTCATTTTAGTAAAAAAATCTCATTATATTTAAAACAAGACTCATCATTGGAAAAAACAACAATTTTCACCTGTTTCAAGTAGATTTTCACTTGAAATAAGTAGAAAAATCTGCCAGTGGAACAAGATTTTTTTGCTTGTAATGAGAACATAAATCTTGTCCCACTGGCAGATTTTCCTACTTATTTCAAGTGAAAATTTACTTGAAACAGGTGAAAATTGTCAAATAAGTTATTTTTCTGGTGTTATTTTTCTGGTGATGACTCTAAATGTTGAAATAGCAGTAAAACCACATTCATTGATTAAATGACATAAGGGATGGAAAGGAGGGAAGGCAGTTTTACAGGGGGGATGATTTGGACCGTTTTTATTTCAGGGGGGGATGCCATCCCCCCTCATCCCCCCTCATCCCCCCTGATCCCCCCTCAACTCCAGTACTGCTTTTACTGCCCAAATCTACAAAACAGGAGTGGTATAAAGTTCAGGTGGGGTTTCCACCAGGGTCCAGCGTGTCCATGCTTTAGCTGGGATCTTTTTTCTTTTTTTTCCAACTTTTTTTATTGGGTTTTGCAGATGTATACAATTATATTAAAACATATTCAGAGAGTTAAGCATACACAGAGGTGTATAAAGTACTTGAAAAAAGTAAAAGTAGAAATACCATAAAAGTTAGTCACCCATAATTACTTGAGTAAAAGTCTTAAAGTAGCTCACATTAAATGTACTTAAGTATCGAAAGTGTCTTATGAAAAAATATACTCAAGTATCAAAAGTTTTTGATACTTGTTATTGTTATTTGACAATTTTCACCTGTTTCAAGTAAATTTTCACTGTTTTCCAGTGATGAGTCTTGTTTTAAGTGTAATGAGATTTTTTTTGACTAAAAATGAAACATTTTAACTAGAAATAAGACAAATATTGTTAAGATTTTGAGTTTTTGCAGTGTGGTGACGTTTCTGTCTCATAATGTGACGTTCTGAAGCCTAAATGTCCGTTTCCCTCCGTTTACAAGCAAACGTGAAGACAGAGGTTTTGCAAATCTCCACTTTGGCCGGAGTTTTCAGAGATGATGGTTTTTGGAGACTCTCAGCTTCGTTTTGGTGTAAACGAACGGCCAAATCGCATGAAAACACCACCGTTTCTGCTCCGTGTAAACGGGGCCTAAGTATACTGTAGTAGGTGCATATAAATATATATATATAGCAGCTGAAAGAAACTTTTTCGTCTTATCGTCATAATAGACATATTAAAGGTGCATTTACCCTGCATGCATCATTCTGTCTCTGACAAAGTGATGGAACCCGTTCACAAAATGATCATTACTGTTAATAATAATTTCAGCAGTTAAGGTCAGCATGTAGAGCAGGCTGAATGTGCTGGTTGCTGCCACTGATGTGTTCACGTCTCCTCTGTCCGGCAGGAATGTGCCTTCGCCGACTACTTCATCAAAGGCCTCAAACTCCTGAACTCCAGCTTCCCCAAGTCCAGCTACGAGATCGAGATCCTGGAGAAAACACTCACAAAAATGGACCCCCTGCCCCAAACCCTGGTGAGTTCACTGTGACTGAGCTGTAGGTCAGCTGCAGTGACCAGCCCTGCAACACACACTCTGAACCACACATGTTTGGAACACTACGGAAGAGTATTAGGGCCACGCAGGGAAAAATATATTTGAGAGGGGAAGATTTTTTTTTTATCGTGCACTGAAAAAAGTCGAAATGTCGAGATTAATGTTGAAATACAATTTTAGAGAAAAAAGTTGAAATTTGGAGAATAAAGTGTAAATGTCTCCTCCTCCATCAAATCCAGTTAACAGAGACTGACAGCTCTGCAGCAGCAGCCGTAACTAACTAACTAACTAACTAACTAACTAACTAACTAACTAACTAACTAACTAACTAACTAACTAACTCAAATCCTTGGAGTGGAACGTTAAGGCTACGTTTCTGAATTTATGCAACTGCATATGTGTTTCAAATCAATATCGTTAAGCCAATGCTTGTATTCTGAACCTTGTTGTTACCAACCTCGCATAATTCAAGTAGTCATCACTAAAGCATATGAGGCTTTTGCCTTTTTTCTCAACATTTCAACTTTTTTCTCAAAATTGTACTATAACATTGATCTCGACATTTCGACTTTTTTCTCGACATTTCGACTTTTTTCTCAACATTTCGACTTTTTTCTCTAAATTGTACTTCAACATTAATCTCGACATTTCGACTTTTTTCTCAAAATGCATAATGAAAAGAAAATCTTCCTCCTCTAAAATATTATTTTATTTTTCTCCTGCCTGGCCCTAATACTCTTCCGTAGTAACAGACACGTGAAACACAGTCCAGATGAAATCAGCTGTAATGGAAGGAGTGGTGTTGACCAACGCTAACGTGTCCTCATGTCTCTCTTCTTAGAGGGAAACAATCTGCCCAAAGGTAAAGAATTACGAGTCCGTCATCTCACCGGTCCGTCTCTTCGTCAAACTGGAGGAACTGACCCAGATGTACAACCTGCAGAGCAGTGTGATGAGTGGGAAATCTAAGAAATAAGGAAGGCCTTCTGAACGATCAGTGTATCCTGGAAGCACGTTTCTCCAATTTCTTTTGAATTTTCCTCCTGAAATGAATTTGAAAACACATGTTTTACTGGTTGCTTGTACCAGACCCGGCTCTGGAACAGCGTTCCCAAGGCTGGAGTGTTGGGAACGCTGTTCCCTCCC
Organism: Cololabis saira; assembly: GCF_033807715.1. Lineage (NCBI taxonomy): Eukaryota > Metazoa > Chordata > Actinopteri > Beloniformes > Belonidae > Cololabis > Cololabis saira. Next base: position 45,292,929 of record NC_084593.1, on the reverse strand, counting down.
CGGGGGAAAGTTAGGGCTGGTTTTACACTCCCACCGTATCTGCATTCCCCTGTGGCCACACATCACTCTGATCCTGCTCTTACCAGTAATTCACCAAACCGATCAGGAGTTATTGATCCCAGATAGAAAGTTCCAATCAAACACTATGTGTGCGTGCCATTAGCGTCTTTGTATTGCTATTATTGCTGAACATGAGATATGATTTTTAAATGTGTACTTATTTATTTAACTTATCAATAATTTATCAGTGTTATATAGGATACATATCCAGTGATTTACTTCTTCTTTGTCATTTGGTTTCTGTGGATTCAAAAGCAGCCGATCTTGTGTTTTCTGTAAGAAGTTATTTTTTATGGTGGTTTTACTTTGTAATGCACAAATAAACTGGTCTGAAGTCCAACACGTTGCCTCATTGCTCTCTACATCGGTGCTACGCTGAGAAAGTGAATATAAAACTTTGTAGCCCTCATTAAATAAAGTTAACAAGCAGGAGAAAAAACACATTACAATAAGTTTGAAACATGAATATGATTATGGAAGACTTATGATCAGTTTTAGGGGTAAATGTGGCCATGTGATTGATACTGAAGGTTCATTATAGCAGAGGTGGAAAAAGTACAAAAATATTGTACTTAAAAGTACCCACAGTACAAAGTACCCATTAAGAACATTACTTAAGTAAAAGTATAAAAGTAACTCAAATTAAATATAATAAAGTACCAAAAGTACATGGTGTAAAATGTACTTAAGTACAAAAGTAAAAAAAAGTAAAAAGTACAAAGTACAAAATTATTTTCAAAAGAATTGCAAAGAAATGAAGAATCCAAGAATTTGCTTACAACTCTAAATAATGGTGATATTATTCTGACCCCTTTAGCGTTTGTTTCCATAACCCCATTTTAATTTCGTCGGCTTGAGCGTCGGCTGCCGCTCAAGGCTGATTTATGGTTCCGCGTTACACCAACGCAGAGCCTACGGCGAAGAGTACGCGGCGACACGCACCGTACGGTGCACTTCGCCGCGTACCCTACGCCGTACCTTACGGCGTAGGCTCTGCGTCGATTTAACGCGGACCGATAATTCAGGCTTCAGTCTTCATCGGTCCTCGACGCGACAGCGGTTCCTCCCAACCTTTCCGGCCCGCCTCTGCAGCGCAACTGCCCCGGGAGATGCGTCTCCTTCTCGGGGAGGCCGAGTCTCCTCGTCCGCCCCAGGTGTCTCGTCACGGAGCCGCTGCCGGGCAATCACGGGCAATTCACTCGCCCCCCTTCCTTCCCGTCCGCCTTATGGTTCCGCGTTAAATCGACGCACACCCTACGCCGTAGGCTACGGCGTAGGGTGTGCGTCGCCGCGTACCCTACGCCGTAGCTCTGCGCCGGTGTAACGCGGAACCATAAATCAGCCCCCGCTGTGCTCATTTAATGTAAGACTTTAATTTGTAGCGAGTAACGACGTGTCCAATTTTAAATATAGCGGATTAAAAGTACGATTATTTCCTTGAAAATGTAACGAAGTAAAAGTAAAAGTACAGAAAAATTAAAGTATCAATAAAAGTACAAATTCTCAAAAATCTTACTTAAGTACAATAACGAAGTACTTGTACACCACTGCATTATAGGGATGGGTGTAGCGTGCGAACGTGCTGGCGTTCAGTCACATACTGCAGTGAGGGAGGACACGGATAGGGAAACATAAATAAAGGACACCTCATCTGCAGGGCCGGCCAACCCGATTGCCTTCACCTTTCCTTTTGTGTTTTTTTAGCCCCTTTTTTTGTAAGTGAAATGATTTTTTAAGCATCTTAAATGTGTCCCATTGAGGGAGCCATAGTTCACTTGGCAGTAACAGGTCACTTCCCTCCTGCTGCTGGTCAAACTAACAAAGACCTGGACGACTCAGGGGAGACTCAGCAAATCTTTGCTGGGCCTTTGAACGACAAGTTTATGTATAAAAAGAAAGAAGACGGGACTATTAACAAGAACGTTTTGTAAAAAAGAATGTTCCTTTCAGCGGAGCTGCTCCAGCCTGAACTATCATTTAAACGCTAAACATGTCCGGACAAGTTCCACTGTAAACGTTACAGGTACCAGTGCTAGCGTGAGCTCATTTCACCAACCCACGCTTGCAGAATCTGGGAAACGAATGAGCAAAGCCACGACAGAAAAACTGACTAACTCAATAGCAAAGTGGGTTGCTGCTGATTGCAGGACGATTTCAATCGTGGAAGACGATCAAGGAGTAATGGTGTCATGACCAAACTGTATTAAAACCACTCCCCCAGGCCAACGTGCACAGATGCACGACCAACTGAACAGGAATATATATTTTTTTGAATTTCATTTATGAAACACACTTCACCAATAAAAATGTGGATTTCAAATCTTCTCTTCTTAGTGTATTCAATTGATTAGTCATGCACTGCAATTTTGTAATGTCCTAGAATTCAAATTATTCATTTGGGGACATTTAGCAGATATGAGATTAAAATGCGGTTAATTAGATTAATTAATCATAAATCCTGTAATTAATTAGATACATTTTTTTTACTCGCCTAACAGCACTAATTTCTATATGATTTTGATATGATTATATGATATGATGTGGTTCCAGTGGCCTTTCTTGATCGTTATGAGACAGGGAAGACAGGGGATTTAGGTGTGGGCGCGCTGCATGGTGGGTGGAGCCTCCACATGTGGGCTGCAGCTCAACCAGGTGAGTTACCTGGCACCCTGTCATGTCCTACTTTTATTATGTCTAACACTGTAAAAAAAAAGAATTTAAGCTGCAAGCAGGGATGAACGGTCCTCCACCCTTGTGCACGTTCAGGCTGCAGTGGAAGCTTGTATGACTTGATGTAGATTCTTCAGGCCTGGACATTTAGTGGATGACACCACCCACAACTCTCTATATCAAACCATTCAAAAGTTATGGCAGAAAGTAGGAACTATCAGATATCGAGCAATCAGAAGAAGGGGCGGGGCTAATTTGCACCAATTATGTTCAAGGACTCAAAACTGAGTCCGATGACCCCACCTTTATATGGACGAATCAGATGACGTCTAGCGTCGCCACGGTAACGCTTTTGACTAAGGAAAGTAATGCATGTTGTCACGGGATGGAGACGCACATTTTGATGTATAACACACCTGGGTGCACGTTACGGTTCGGGCGAAAAAACGGCCGAAGGAATGGCATAAATTGCGCCAAAATGACACAATTAATTCAAAATGGCCGACTTCCTGTTCAGTTTCGGCCATGGCGCCAAGAGACTTTTCTTTAAGTTGTGCCATGATACAGGTGTGTACCGATAAAAATCCTTGATCCACAGATGTTTCCTGCATGTTCACACATAACTTGCTCTTAACTTTTAGCATATGATGGGACCCATGTTGCCCAAATCTCTTTTCACTTATTCACCCCTTACTTGCACTCCCCTACTTGTCTTTCCTTTACCCTTACTTAGTTATAGATCTCAGCGTTGCTGTACTTTAAAGCAACACTACTCTGTATTTTCCTTGTCGCTCCGTCCCGACGGTGAACATTTCCAGATCATAATCCAGCCTCCTCCATGGATCACGTAAGGGGTGATGTCATTTCCTTTTGGAGGCTTCATTTTTCCACCTGGAACGTACGGCAGATGTGACTTTCAACCTGCATTGTGTCCTTCTGTTTTCGGTTTTTGCTGTTATTGTCCTGGGTCTTCTTCCAAGGAGACCATTGTTGTCATGTTCACAGACGGTGACAGACCGTGACTGGTTGGATCACACTAATCTTCTGCAGGCAGTGTTTCTGATCTAAACAGACTTGAACCTGAAAAGTGGCACGTATGCAGAAGCTCCTGTCTGTTGTAACTTCACTGCTACGCTTTCTTCTATAGTTGATCTCACATTTTATTGACGTCAAAAGACCACGTAATATGACTTTATTACAGACTTTTTATGGTTCAACATTTAGATGTAAGAACTTTTTTTTAAATAGCAGACACAACGTAAATAAATGTGAGTGTTGTAGACCTTCGCTGCACTGCCAGAACTTTGCCCACACTGCTCTTCATGCCTGTGGACGGAGCACGGAGTGAGATTACAGTACATGGCGAGAAAGAGACGCAATATAAAACCCTGTGATGTGGAACAGTTCATGACGGTCTTGAGTCCATTCTTACACTGCTTCAACAGAGCTGGTGCAAGCAGGAACAAAGTCTTATAAAAACGTCCTTTCAGCATGTGCTACACATTAGAAATGAACTGCAAAACTGGAGCCATACCTCTAAAAAGAGCTTAAATAGATTGAAATGAACTATAACTTGTGTTTTGACATAAACTTCCACACTATGACAATCATTCATTCAACACTTCAGTGCAACAAAACAAAGAGTTCAAAGAGACGTACTGTGGATCCAGAATATCAGTCACCCAATTTGTCTCCAACCGCCTCCACTCTTTGCCAACTCATGATTGGAGTGTTTATAGATGCCGCACTATTCTCTAGTACAGCCTCATCTGTTCTATTAAGATGTGTAACTTTGATTTGCTTACGCTGCCTAAAAGGCCAACCGGGTCCATGTAACCAACAGGAAGACTGAAATCCCAGATGTGTTGCTTCCTCCCAGAGCTCTGTTGTGACACGTGCACTGCGTCCGGCCGTGTGACCTGCCGTCCTGTCTGTATTTGTCTTTATGTCCATGTCTCTCCCTCCTCCTTGCAGTGTCCTCTTCTCTGTCGTCGCTCCATGTTTCCCAGAGTTCCTGTTTTCCTGCAGGTGGAGACAGAGACAGAGAGATGTCGTCCCCGCCGGACGAAGAGTCGGCACAGTCCAGCCAGTCTGCTGCAGAGGATTGTGGGTAGCCCTCCTGCAGGGAGGACCCTGGAAAGCTGAACTTCCAGTAGGCGTCTCCTTTGAAGAGGTAAACAGAGCCTGGAAGTGAACAGAGAATGTTTTTGTAGAAATGTAAGTCAGAACAAGCTTGAAGTTTAAATTGTACTGTGCACTGAACCAACTGAACGTTATCACTTTGTGTGATTTGCTTTTCTTTGTTTCAATCCTGCATCTGTAACAGCAAGAACCTTGGGGATCTAAAGTGCAATGCTGGGTCAGGAAGTCAAACTCTTCATACTCCTCCGCTGTTGTGTGTGTAAGAAAGAAGGATGGTACATTGCGGTTGTGTATCGATTACAGGGATTTGAACAGAAAAACCTAGCCGGATCATCAACCAATCCCACGGGTCCAAGACATAACAGAGAGGTTAGGTGGCCATTCTTTTAGTTCAAGGAAAATCCTACCACCAGGGATTTATCTCTGAAGAAAGCAGACCACTAACCGCTTTTGTAACTGCATGGAGACTTTGAGTGGATTCGTCTCCCCTTTGGCCTCATGAATGCTCCCGCTGCATTTCATTTCATTTCATTTGTGCGCCCATAGATATATATACGTAGACACCACATCGAGTGTTCTTGCCCGCTGCTGAGATACGTCAACGTCGCCGCCATATTGGATGTTCAAGACTGCGCTGTAAACTAATACAAGTAAATGGACTTATTTTCTAAAGCTCCTTTCTACAAAGAAATGTACGTTTTACATCTCATTTATTCATTCACACACGCACTAATATACTTGGAAACAGTTAGGCACCAAATATAATATATTTAATTTTCTCAGATGGTAAAAATAAGAACTTTATTGATCCCACATAGGAGTAATTCATGTTCTATCAGCTATAGAGAACAAGGTAGTGCCGAAAAACAATATATATCCCCCCTCACAAAAATAAGAAAAATAGAGAAACATATTCTCTCATCAACAAAGCATATTTTACATTTTTATACATTACATTACATTTTATTGTAAAATGGTTCAAATATGTTATTTTGTTATTTGAACACTTTTAAATTTGTTTTGTTGATGAAAAAATATATCTCTATTTTTGTAATATATTGCTAATTTTGGGACTTTTGAAATACTCTTTGTGAATGTAGGAGGTTAAATAAACCGTTATTTTATTTAGAAGTATTTAACCCTTGTGCTGTCTTCGGGTCAAGAAAGGAGGAAGGAAGGAAGGAAGAATGAAAAGAAGGAAAGAAAGGAGGAAGGAAGGAAGGAAGGAAGGAAGGAAGGAAGAATGAAAAGAAGGAAAGGAAGGAGGAAGGGACAAAAGAGGAAGGAAGGAAGGAAGGAAGGAAGGAAGGAAGGAAGGAAGGAAGGAAGGAAGGAAGGAGAGAAGGAAGGAAGGAAACAAGGAAAGAAGGAAGGAAGGGAGAAAAGAGGAAGGGAAGAAGGAAGGAGAGAGCAGGAGGAAAAGAAAGAAAGAAGGAAGGAAGGAAGGAAGGAAGGAAGGAAGGAAGGAAAGAAAGAAGGAAGGAAGGAGAGAGCAGGAGGAAAGAAGGAAGGAAGGAAAGAAGGAAGGAAGGAAGGAAGGAAGGAAGGAAAGGGAGGGAGGAAGGAAGGAGAGAAGGAAGGAAGGAAGGAAGGAAGGAAGGAAGGAAGGAAGGAAGGAAGGAAGGAAGGAAGGAAGGAAGGAAGGAAGGAAGGAAGGAAGGAAGGAAGGAAGGAAGGAAGGAAAGAAAGAAGGAAGGAAGGAGAGAGCAGGAAGAAAGAAGGAAGGAAGGAAAGAAGGAAGGAAGGAAGGAAGGAAGGAAAGGGAGGGAGGAAGGAAGGAGAGAAGGAAGGAAGGAAGGAAGGAAGGAAGGAAGGAAGGAAGGAAGGAAGGAAGGAGAGAAGGAAGGAAGGAAGGAAACAAGGAAAGAAGGAAGGGAGAAAAGAGGAAGGGAAGAAAGAAGGAGAGAGCAGGAGGAAAGAAAGAAAGAAGGAAGGAAGGAAGGAAGGAAGGAAGGAAGGAAGGAAGGAAGGAAGGAAGGAAGGAAGGAAGGAAGGAAGGAAGGAAGGAAGGAAGGAAGGAAGGAAGGAAGGAAGGAAGGAAGGAAGGAAGGAAGGAAGGAGAGAGCAGGAGGAAAGAAGGAACAGGAGAATTAGGTCATTTTGACCCGAAGACAGTACAAGGGTTAAAAGACACAGATGTGTTTATTTTAGTGTGTTGTATTGTTTTGAAGAGTGGATCTATTTATCTGTGCTTGATTGAGTTTGTCTCCACCCACAAGTAGAGACGGGAGCACGATGTTTTCCCTCTTTCCAGTAAAGACCCTGAATGAGTGAAGACACGTACTCACGTTCTGATTATTTTTCCCCATTTCAGGAGTATTACACATCTACCAGTGGTGATGGAGTTCCTCACCCTGACTGTCCGTCGTGATGCCGTTTACTCCTTCCTTTAGCAGTTGAGTCCATGTGTCTTCTTGATCCTCTTCCTCTGGATGTCCTAACTTCCCCCACACCGGACCCTCCTCCGGGTCCCAGACCAGACCCCACCGTCCTGATGCTGGTGTGTCGTCTTCATCATCATCACCATCACCGTCCCCTGCAGCCAGACCAGCCCCCGTCCTGAGAGCAGACAGGGGCTGAGGGTAGCCGTCCTGCAGGGCTAGGTCTCGGAACAGCCAGAACTGAGAGCCTGCACACGGAGAGATTGACTACGTTTACATGCAGTCAAAATTCGGGTTATTGCTAATATTCCGGTTACTGAAACATTGGGAATATTCCGTTTCCATGATGATTAATCATTTGGGATATCTGGATCAAACCAGCGACGCACAGAGAACGTGATGACGCAATTAGCGTCATTTCTGCTTCTTCTTCCTGTATCCAAATTCAAAACAAATGCTGCTTCGCGCAACTTTTCTCTCAAAATTTTTTTAATCTGGCTATCCCGGTACTTTCTACCGTCTACAAATGCAGAAATGTTCATATCCTTCATTACATTTATGAAGTGATTAGTCTCCTCCTGGTCTTGGTTTCTCCGTGTTTATAAGAACTTCCTGGACTCAAAAGACCAGGATTCCTTGTGAACAGAGCATGTGCAGAAAACACATTCATGTTCCGTTTGATGGGGATATTCTGTTCGGCGTTTACATGACTGAATATTCAGGTTTTAAAAGGAGTAACCCAGGGCTCATATTGGGGTTTTTAAAAACCTGAATATGAGCAAATTCCGGTGATTCAAAGGGGTTATTGGTGTTTACATGGCCGTGCAAATTCGGGTTATTGCCAATATTCAGGTTTTAAAAGGGTTATTGATGCATGGAAATGCAGTCATTGTGGAGATGTTGGTCCAACGGCTGAGTCACTCTGCTTTTATTTTCTTTTTCAAAAGGTATTCTGGCTCTAGTGGTCTTTATTGATAGACAGAAAACAGGGTCAAAGGGAGATAATGTGGAGAGCAAAGACTGCACAGACTGCACAGACTGCACAGACTGCACAGACTGCACAGACTGCACAGACTGCACAAGGCCTCTCTATACGTGGGATACCTGCTACAAATGAACTTCCTTCTGGGTTCTTGAGGACCTTTCATCGCTCATCTGAGAGGCTTCTTCACTACTGACTGAATGTTGAGGAGCTTCAGCTCTCAGTTAAGACACCTTTCAGGTGTGATCCGTTACATAGGTATTAACCCTTGTGTTGTCTTTGGGTCAAGAAAAGAAGGAATGAAGGAAAGAAGGAAGTAAGGAAGAAAGGAGAAAAGAAGCAGAGTAGGAAAGGGAGGAAAGAAGGGAGAAAAGATGGAAGGGAGGGAGGAAGGAATGGAGAAAAAGAAAGAAAGAAGGGAGGGAAGAAGGAAGGGAAAGCAAAGAAGGTAATAAAGGAACGAATGATGGAAGGGAGGTAGGAAGAAAAAGGAGTAAAGGAGGGTAAAAAAGGAGGAAAAGAGGAAAGGAAGAAGGAAGGAGAGAGTAGGAGGAAAGAATTGGTGAGAAGAATAGATAGAAGAATTGGGTCATTTTGACCCAAAGACAGTACAAGGGTTAATAAGCAGCTCCCTTTCTCTTCAAGATCAGCCCTTTTAATGTGAATTCTCCTTTTCAGGTTTGATAAAGTTCAGTCCTAAACATTAACGTGGTGTACCACTGATGAAGATGATAGCGTGATCAGATTGTCTCTCCAGCACAGCGTGAAGACAGGGAAGGTCAGGGGGAAGACCCCTCCACAGTCTCCTGACTGAAGCTCCACGAGCTGACACCAGACCCCTGCTGTTCACTCGCCACACCTTCAGACCTGGACAGATGGACGGGTGACATGAAGGAGTAGTGAATAAAACTGTTCATTAGAGCCAAAAACTTGCCGTCTCAAACTACACACTTCAGGGGAGGAATTGTGCACTAACACAGATTAATGTCCATTGGATCTGTTGTTTCTCAGCTAAGAGAAATGACAGAAAAAGGAAGAATTCCAAGAAAAGCAAGTTGAGTTACTGAGGCCCCGTTTACACGTAGAAAAAACGGAGGCGTTTTCATGCGTTTTGGCCGTTCGTTTACACGAAAACGCAGCTCAAAGCCCCCAAAAACGATCATTTCTGAAAACTCCGGCCAAAGTGGAGATTTTCAAAAACTCTGTTTTCACGTTTGCATCTAAACAGAGGAAAACGGAGGAAAACGGAGGAAAACTGAGGAAAACAGAGGAAAAAGGAGATTTAAGCTTCAGAACGTCACATATGCACCAGAAACTCACCAGCGTCATGTGTGCGACCTGTGTTTACAATTAGTTTGGCCACCGTCAATATTTTCTTGTATTTTACCTGTTTTATATTCTAAAGTCACACTTAAAAGTAACTCCACTTCTCTGTCACTCCAAACGAAAGACTCTCGGTCCGTCTTGGAAGTAAAGCCTGAATTATGGTCCCGCGTTAAATCGACGCAGAGCCTACGGCGTAGGGTACGCGGCGATGCGCGCCGTACGGTGTGCGTCGCCGGGCTCTGCGTTGGTGTAACGCAGAACCATAAATCAGCCTTAACTGGAAATTACACGTGTCAGTTGTTGATGTTTTTTCCAGGATTCTGATTGGCTGGCATGACGTTAACAGCATTTTCATGCGGGTCCGTGTAAACGAGGATATTTTTGAAAACGTAGAGGGGAAAATATCCGTTTTTGTAAATACCCGGCTACGTGTAAACGTGGCCTGAGTTGGGACCAACGTGTTATTTAGTAACGCGTTACAGTAATGCCGTTAGTTTTGGCGGTAACTAATACTCTAACGCAGGGTTTGTCAACCGGTGGCCCTCTGGTGGTCCGTGGCGGTATTGCAGCTGGTCCGTGAAATTGTAAATGGAAAACAATAATTAAAAAAATATATATTTATTTAGACTCAATTTATTTTCCATTTACTATTAATTTTTGTGAATAATTTACCCATCCAAATGATGTCAAATGAGTGAGAGTGAACTTTGTAATATTATAAGCCCTCTTGGCTTCCTATTTTTCATTTTTCATTGTCTGTTTTTTGTTTTTTTTATAGCAAAAGGTGCAAATAAAAATAGACACTGATGCTAATAAATAGCCTATATAGGCCCATACTTTAATTTAAATCAAGGTCCCCAAGTTGCTTCTTGGTTATAATGGTGGTCTCTGGGACAAAACCAGTTGAAAACCTCTGCTCTAACGCATTACTTTTTAAATTCAGTAACTTAATTACCGTTACCAAACAGCTTCACTGTAACCATTTCTGGCTACAGTGAAGCTTTTTTTCCCCACACGTGGAGACCGGAGGAAACGTAGTGTGTGTGTTTACAAAAACATGACGGTCATGAGCCAAGAGAAGGAGAGTTTCGCAACGTGGAGATATTGTTATTACAGTAATCCCTCATTTTTCGCAGGATTTACGTTCCAAAAAGAACCTGTGGTAAGTGAAATTCTCAAAGTAGCAACCTTTTTTTTTTTTTTACAATTATTATAGAAGGTTCAAATTGCAGAGATCAGCACCGCCTCGCACGTATTCCACTGCTCTTCTGAGCCGCTGCATCTCGACTCTGTAGCGTCTTTTTCTCCTAAAGCCGCGGTGCAGCTGTGTTTTTTCCAGAGAAGAAAATAGTTATGGGTCGTTGTTGTCGCTCTTTTTTCTTCTGGGCAAAAAGATTGTTATAAACCGACATGCCACCATGGATTATATCTGAGAACTGTAATGAACGATTCATCAAAGGTCCCGTTCTTGAGCTGCTGCTGAAGCTCATTGGCCGTTCTCAGCTTGTTGCTAAGCAACCAACGTTATTGACACAGGAAGTGAAGAAGCGGGGAGACTGTTTAGCCAATCAGAATGCAGAACACGATGCACAACGCAAATCCATACAGTACCTGCTGAAATGAAGGCTAGAGGGGATTAATGGGAGCATTTAAAAAAATGTGTTTATTTAAAGTAACTAAAAAGTTACTTTTCATAATAACGCATTACTTTTTGGTCTAAGTAACTGAGTTACTAACTGAGTTACTTTTTAATTAAGTAATTAGTAATGGTAAAACGGTAAAACTAGTAAGTAACTAGTAACTAGTAATGGTAAAAACGGTAAAACTAGTAAGTAACTAGTAACTAGTAATGGTAAAAACGGTAAAATGGTAAAAAAGTAACTAGTAACGGTAACTAGTTACTATTTTTCAGTAACTAGCACAACACTGGTGGGTTACTGAATGATATTTCTGCACACAGCTGAAGTTTGGGATATTTCAGTCTTCTTTTTTTTGTCTATGCTTATTATGCAGTTATTTTGTCACATCAATAAAAGAGATTTATAATATCTCCTCTCGTGCCAAGTTCCAACACTCCTAATGAGTTACATACCTTTAAAGAAGAAGGTCTCTCCTCGGATCTTTGCCACAGCATCAAAACTGGTGTTACAGCGATCTATTGAAGCACTGGGTAGAGACAAACAAACACACACACACTTTTTTCTTTTTACGTTCATTTGCCTATGAGAGGGTGAGATAAAATATAACGTCAGGAAGACACCAAAAGAAGTGATAGATAATAAAGAAAACTGATAAATATCAAACACAAGTGAGAGATATCAAAGACAAGTGAGATATACTAAAGACAACTGATAGATATCAAAGACAACTCATAGATACCAAAGACAAGTTATATATACCAAAGACAAGTGACAGATATCAAAGACAAGTGATAGAGACAAAAGACAATTGATGGATACCAAAGACCAAAGTCCAAAGACCAAAGTTATAGATATCAAAGACAAGTGATAGATATCAAAGAGAAGTGATAGATATCAAAGACATGGGACAGATATTGAAAACAGGTGATAGATGTCAAAGAGAAGTGAGAGTTATCCAAGACAAGTCATGGATACAAGAGACAAGTGATACTAAATACAAGTAATGAATACCAAAGACAAGTGATAGATACTAAGGACAAGTGAGTGACATCAAAGACAAGTGAGAGATACAAAAGACAAGTGATAGATATCAAATAGAAGTGATAGATATCAAAGAGAAGTGATAGATATCAAAGAGAAGTGATAGATATCAAAGAGAAGTGATAGATATCAAAGAGAAGTGATAGATATCAAAGACAAGTTATATATATCAAAAACAAGTGACAAGTCCTACATACCATAAACCAGTGAGAGCTGTCAAAGACAAGTCATGGATACAAAAGACACGTGATGTAACACATTTACTTTGCTTCATTGATCTTGCAGCCTCTTTTGTTAAGTCACGTTACAGAACATGAATGTGCTCATGTTGACACCTCCACAAATGAACTAGCCAACAAGTGAGTAAGTGAGTAAAAAAAAAAAAAGCCCATGCAATTTACCAGCATGAGCTCTTTTTCCAGTTAGCCACAGCTTTGACCCAACAAAGAAACCACCATTTCTTCATCCTTTTCCCCTTTCTATTTTTGTCCAGACTCTCCAGAGTCTCCTTGTCATATCACTGTGTTTTCCTCCTGACTTTCAAACGGAGCAGCCCACTGCTTCCCGGCTTGTTGTGTTAGGGCCAGTCCCAATCCCCCCCTAGCCCTACTTTTCAACTCTACCCCTAAATTTTGCTCGTTCCCATGAGGGTAGTGGTGTTCCAATTCCTCTTTGCATGTAGGGGTAGTGTGCATATCGAGGGCTAGTGTGTATGAATCTAACCCTTAAAAGCTAGGGTTTTCAGATGCTGACTCACCGACCGAGGGCCAGAAAAATTTCCCAGAATTCTTTAGGTCATCATTTGCAGACTGAATCAAACAAAAAAACATGGCGGACATTTGTCATTTTTAGTGAATAAAATCTATATTTTGAGTTTGTTTCTGCATAAAAATGCGTTTTGATCACATCTCTAGCGAGAAATATATGTTTTACTTTCATAATATTCACTCAGTGAATGTACATAATCACTTGTTGCGTTGTATCTTCAGATCTCGCCAGAATAAAGGTTGATTTATGGTTCCGCGTTACACCAACGCAGAGCCTACAGCGTAGGGTGCGCGTTGCCGCGTACCCTACGCCGTTGCTTTTAGCTCTTCCTGATATGGTGTGACGTATGTGCAAACGTAACTACGCAGTCTCTTACGTACCCGAACCTAAACCATGCAGTGACGTAGCAAGTGGTGTCCCAATCCCTAGGGAACATTACAAGGCCCTACCACTTGTGGCTTCATTTTTAGGGCTAGTGGTAGAAAGTAGGGTGAACATTGGTATTGGCCCTTAATTCCTCCTCTGGAGGGGAACATTAATGAGACCTTGGACTCATTATACAGAGCACCACCTGGTGATCCAGAAACTGCTGCCTGTTGGTCTGGATGTGTCCATTTGGGATGGATTAAACACATGCAGGATGAAGAATGAAGGTTTGTACCCACACAGTGACTCTCACAACCTTTACAATCGAACAAAAAACGATTACTGTTTTGAAGCATCTCATGACAATTAAGTTAATAAACTCAATACTACCACAATACTCCAACTTTATGTACAAAATTCGTGCACAGAGTACATTTTTGTAAATTTCTCCAGCCAGATGATTTCCAGGCTGATCTTCATACCCATGTCTGTGATGGTGATGGTGATGGTGATGGTGTTGGTGGCCTCTGTGGCACAGCTTAGGTTCTGCTGAGGTTTTGAGGCGAGGAACATCCGTAGCAAGCAGATGGCTCCTTTTACCTAAACCAGAAATCAAACCAGTTCAAACTATAAAGCAGCTGCACACCTTCACAGAGAAAGAATATACCGACAAAAAACAGTGAACAGTAATTGTTTGGGGGTTGTGAGTGTGCACATGCTGAGGCCGGTTTATTTGTACCAGAGGTGGTAGTAACAAGTTACATTTACTCCGTTACATTTACTTGAGTAAGTTTTGGGAAATGTTGTACTTTTAGGAGTAGTTTTGAATCACTATACTTTTTACTTTTACTTGAGTATATTTGTGAAGAAGAAACTGTTCCTCTTACTCCGCTACATTAGGCCACGTTGAGCTGTTAATTTTCTTTTATCCCTTTTATCCACGTACGCGTCAATCTCATGACATCACTGGGTGATTCTTTGGGAAAAATGTTTGTTTTTTCATGTTTTGTCACATTTACACAGACTCAAACACACACAGAGTTTCTATGAGTTCATGTTTGTTCTAGTTCTGCCTGGTTAAAAAAGAAAAGTACAAAGGCTTGAAACTTTGTGCTACTTGTGCTTAATTTATTTTTTTATTCTGTTATTATTTTATTTATTTTATTATTAATTAAAGTACTTGAATTTACTTTAAGATTATTTTAATTTAAGCTATTTTTTATTAATTTTAATTTATTTTATTGATTTAATTTGCCTGAAGATGATTATTTTATACTTTTGTCTGTTTGAATGGTTGTGTTAAAAAAATAAATCAGACGTTACTCAACAGTTACTCAGTACTTGAGTAGTTTTTTCACCAAGTACTTTTTTACTTTTACTCAAGTAATTATTTGGATGATACTTTTTACTTCTACTTGAGTCATATTATTCTGAAGTAACAGTACTTTTACTAGAGTACAATTTTTGGCTGCTCTACCAGCTCTGATTTGCACAGCACATTTCATGTACGAGACAGTTCAAAGTGCTTTACATAAAACATTTTGAAAAATGTAGTAAAATGTAAAAGAGTTTAAAAGCAGAATTAAAGACAGACACGTTAAAAAGAACTGAAAAGTCTCTCAATAGGTCAGTCGGTTGAGCATGCACCATTTACAGAAGCTGTTGCCCTAGTATAGGCGGCGCAAGTTCAAGTCCCGGTTGGTCAACCTTTTCCGCGAGTCTTCTCCCCTCTCTCTATGTAAATATACAGGACTGTCTCAGAGAATTAGAATATTGTGATTTTTTGTAATGCAATTACAAAAAACAAAAATGTCATCCATTCTGGATTCATTACAAATCAACTGAAATATTGCAAGCCTTTTATTATTAATATTAATATATATTACAGCTTAAGAAAACTCAAATATCCTATCTCAAAAAATTTGAATATTCTGGGAATCTTAATCTTAAACTGTAAACCATAATCAGCAATATTAAAATAATAAAAGGCTTGCAATATTTCAGTCGATTTGTAATGAATCCAGAATGTACAGTATGACATTTTTGTTTTTTTGCATTACAGAAAATAAAGAACTTTATCACAATATTCTAACTTTCGACAGTCCTGTAGTGAGGACTAGGGCAGAAGCGTTCCGGACTACCTGCAGCTGTTTGATGGAGGACAGCAGGACTGTCTGTGGCTTAGAAGAACTAAACTGACCCAAAATGGTGCTCATCAACTATTCTTAACTATTCTTACTGCTTGTTCCTGTAAATGTGAGTGTTTTGTCGCATCATTGGAGGATTTTTCCACATTTCCACATCACGTCACCATCATAGACGGTGACTCTGAATGAACTTCTATAAAGAAAATGAGAACGTGATTGATTGTTCAGTTTACTTCTGATGTGACAGGAACTAGTGGCAGTCATACACTGAAATATGAAACAATAAATGAGAGGCAAATAAATAAGTGACATTATTTAAAACTGTATATTTTTCAAAGTAGTTTCATGCTTTTTAAAGATTTTATAGCAGTAGACTAATACAAAAAGTTGTAGTATATATTCTGTTAACTACAATAGCAGCAATTCAAAACAGTCATGGCTCCAAATCAGGTCAAACCGTAAGATAAAAAGCATTTTCTGCTTCACCAACAACTGGACATACTGTATACAAATCAGCTTTGTTCATCAGGATTTAGAGGATTATCCCTGTTTCCATAATGGCAGGAAACTCAGTGAAAGCATCCGGCGGACACAGCTACAGCAGCCATACATAATGAGAATAACTGTATAGAACATTTGTTGCATCTAAAAAGCTGCCCTGTGAACAGCTGTCGGTGCATCCAAGCACGCTGCAGTCTGCAAAGCTGCGTAACTAAAAGCACGCTGCTTACCAACATGACGTCAGAAGCTTTCCTTCTTTCCACCCACTGATTCTTTACAATACGAGGCTTTTTCACGTGATAAATCTGCCCAGAAGCAGCTCTGTCCCTCTGCAAGTCCTCAGCAGCATAGACAGGTCCTCACTCATTACTCTACAGCTTCCTGTCTTTGTGGCTATTTCTTGTAGATGAAGATGAACCATAAAAACTGGCTCCTATGTGCATTCTGTGATAATATGAATGAATGAATGAATGAATGAATGAATGAATGAATGAATGAATGAATGAATGAATGAATGAATGAATGAATGAATGAATCTTTATTTCAGCTTGTACACACTTTTTTACAAAACAAGATGAAAACGTAAAATAAACATTTCTTTAGCCGAAAAGGTGTAGCTGAAGCCGTAGCTTATAGTGCCTTTTTATCTCATGATCAGCTTAAATATGAAACATTAGCTTTTACTCTGTGGAAACAAGCAATACATAAAGAAGACAAAAATAAATAAGACAAAATATAAAATTGACGTTTCACATTCTACAATGTTTTTGATAGTATACTTTATAGTTATAGTGTTTTATATTTATTTACAGTATTTTCTTTAAAGGGATTGTGACATGAAAAACACATTTTTCTTGATTTTTTGTGTTTTGTTGGGTGTCTTGACATCAATTAAAAAACAACAAACTTTTAACATTCAGTGTATTATGTGCTTTCTGGGATTTTCCGCATAACTATGCAAAAACGGCGCATGTGGTTTGGTGGCGGATCGTTACGTAACGATCCGCTAAATCACCGCCCCCTCCACCCAGCTCCCTGTCTCCTCTCCTCTCCAGCGCACCATAAAGGCTGATTTATGGTTCCGCGTTACACCGACGCAGAGCCTACGGCGTAGGGTTACGCAGCGACGCGCACCGTACGCTGAACCCTACGGCGTAGGCTCTGCGTCGATTTAACGCGGAACCATAAATCAGGCTTAACACGGAGCTGTTTAGAGACTCTTCTGTTCTAATCACCGGAGGAAAACTGCTAAGAAGACCCGCGGCCACTGACTGGACTTAAGATAAGGGGACACTTTATTTACATGCCTTTATTTTTATGATTGTTTGCTGTGGTTCTCCCTGCTGCTTTTCCGTGCATGCTTCGCCTGTCGCTCCCGGCTTAACTCTCCGACGCCGCTGTGAGCGTATGGCTGGAGGAGGAGGAGGTTTGGAGGAGGAGCGGAGCAATGATTGACAGGAAAGGGGGGAAAGGAAGCGTTTTTCACGGCGCAAAAAAACACTGTAATAAAAAGCCAGGAATGGAGTACTAGAGTGAAGTTTTTCTTGTTACACTCTTTTAGACACATTTGAGGGATGTTGGCCAAGACTTTTAATAGTGTTAAAAGCATGTTAAAAATGATGTCACAATACCTTTAAACATTTCCTTAAACGTGAAGATAGAGCTGCACATTTTTAGGTCGTTGTCACAACTATTCCATATTTATCTAACCTTAACTGATGTACATCTCTTTTTAATATTAGTTCTTGCTGTCGTCGTCACAAACATGAGTTTCCCCCTCAGGTCATAGTTTCTTTAAATTGGAACAAATCCTGAATGCAGTTTAGAAGTAGTTTCTGCCGGGCTTTAAAGGCAAATAGAACAGTTTTCTGCTCTACTATATCATGGAATTTTAGAGTATTTTATTTAATAAAGAGATTATTTGTTGGTTTATAATAGTCAGATCTATTAATTATCCTTAAAGCTTTTTCTGTAATAAGAAAATAGGGTTTGTATTTGTTTTATAGGTGTTACCCCATACCTCCACACAATAAGTCATGTATGGAACTATGAGTGAGTTATACATCAAAAACTGTTGCTCTTTGACAGAAAAAATAATTAGTTTTACTTAATATTGCTAGGGTTTTTCGACATTTTTGATTTTACACTATTTCTATGTGATTTCCAGCTAAGTTTATCATCAATTATTACCCCCAGGAACTTATTTTCATATATGAATGAACTGTTCATGGCGTCAGCTGCAGGTGTAGCTGTGTTTGCTGAGTCCTACCGTAGAGCTTGGTGATGTGCTCCAGGTCCTGCTGGCCCAGGCGGTAGTGGAGCGGGTCTCCAGCAGGACCGTGGTAGTACGGCCTCATCACCGAGTGCCGGGAGGAGGAGTGAGCCAGGCCCAGGGCGTGACCGAACTCGTGCACCAGCACCGTGAACAGGTCAGTGCCCTCGGAGGCTGGACGGGAACAGGAGTGGAAGAGACAGAATCCAGAGAGAGAGACAAAATTATTACCATGGCAACACAAAACCTATTCATTTCTATGGGGGAGCATAGGAATGAATGCAATGCAACCACCTCAAACAGAA